>NC_073378.1:28031160-28198660 GCF_028641065.1 Leucoraja erinaceus | reverse complement strand
TCTAAGATCATTTCCTGCAAGGTCAACAATTTTAACAGGTGCCTCTATCAATTGAGCAAATTAGATCTGACGACTGGATCTGATTGAGCTGTTAACTGGGACTGCTCGGCGCTCCTGCTTTGAATTCTGGAGTTGGAAATTGGATGTGAAGTTCAGCTTTTGGACTTTGCAGCTCGTATTGGTCACTGTTGGCAGTTTGGGTGTTGTTGCTGTACGGGTTTCCTTGTTTCCTCTCTCGCTCCTGTGGTATCATCGGTTGCAGAGGGGACATATTGTGACAAAGCAATTTTTAAGTCAGATAGTGACATGTTCTTGATTATGGGGAGAAGGCAGGAGAATGCGGTTGAGAGGGAAAGATAGATCAGTCATGATTGAATGGCGGAGTAGACGTATACCGGGGTCTCAGTCTCAGAATAAAGGGGAGGCCATTTAAGACTGAGGTGAGAAAAAACCGTTTTCACTCAGAGAATTGTGAATTTATGGAATTCCCTGCCACAGAGGGCAGTGGAGGCCAAGTCACTGGATGGCTTTTAAGAGAGAATTAGATAGAGCTCTAGGCGCTAGTGGAGTCACGGGATATGGGGAGAAGGCAGGCACGGGTTATTGATTGGGGATGATCAGCCGCGATCACAATGAATGGCGGCGCTGGCTCGAAGGGCCGAATAGCCTCCTCCTACACCTATTGTCTATGTTTCTATGTGATGGGCTGAATGGCCATATCTGCTCCTATGTCCAATGACACAGTATTCATAGATGACGTATATTAAACCAAAAAAATCAATACATTGATTGTAATTTGGCCAATACTGGTGCAAAATACTCGAAGTCCTAGTGCGACCAAAGAGAGAGTCCATAGTTCGTAGTTTAGTTTCGTGTTGCGTCGTGTTCAAGATGGCTGTGGGGAAGGAGCTGTTCCTGAACCTGGACGTTACAGTTGTCAGGCTCCTGTACCTTCTTCCCGATGGGGGGGAGGGGGGTGAGATGAGATGAGAGCGTGGCCAGGGTGGTGCGGGGTCTCTGATTATGCTGCTGGCTGCCTTTTTTTGAGGCACCGACTCCTGCAGATGCCGTGGATGGTGGGGAGGTCAGCACTCTCGTGTTGAGAGGAACGATTACACAGAGAGTGGTGAGTCTGTGGGATTCTCTGCCTCAGAGGGCGGTGGAGGCAGGTTCTCCGGATGCTTTCAAGAGAGAGCTGGACAGGGCTCTTAAAAATAGCAGAGTCAGGGGATATGGGGAGAAGGCAGGAACGGGGTACTGATTTGTGGATGATCAGCCATGATCACATTGAATGACGGTGCAGGCTCGAAGGGCCGAATGGCCTACTCCTGCACCTATTGTCTATTGTTTATTGAGACAACGAGGGAAGAAACTGCGCCCCAAACCAAGACTATTTTTTGTGATCTTGTTGACAGTGGGAAGTGGGGGGGGGGGGGGGGGAGGAGAGAGGGGGGGGGGGGGGTTGGGGGGGAGAGAGAGTTGGGGGGGGGGGGGTGGAGAGAGAGTTGGAGGGAAGTGTTGGGGGAGCGGGGAGAGAGAGAGAGAGAGGGGGGGGGGGCGGGAGGGAGGAGAGAGAGAGAGAGAGTTGGGAGGGGGGGGAGAGGGGAAGTGTTCCAAATGTAGCCATGGAGTAAAAACGGATCGGTGACTGCCAACCTCCAACGGAAAGAACGGGAGAATGACACACTTAAATAGTGTTTCTTCTCCAGTTTAGTTTGTGCAATTCGCTGGATCAAACCTTGTGTTGTGTAAATCCCGGGGCTCCCGGGAGGTTATCGCATTGATTGGGAATTGTGAAGTGGTCGGGGCAGCGAGAGAGACCGCCAGCTTCACCATGCTTGCAGTGTGTATCAGGCGCGGGTAGAGAGTGGGACCAGAGAGAGAGAGAGAGAGAGAGAGAGAGAGAGAAATGATTTAGTAATGAGTGCTGCAAAGCTTACTGCATAGGAGGCTGCGTTACCTAGGCGACGCTGGCAGGAATGTGGTTGATAGACTGGTGTAGTGGGTACGTGCTGTTGGGCAGAAGCGAGAGATGGGAGGGGATTAGAGAGAGTGGAGAGGGAAGGAGAGGGAGATGGAGAGAGAAAGAGGGGGAGGAGGAGAGAGGGAGGGAGAGGGAGATGGAGAGAGGGGAAGACATGCAAATGTAAAACAAAACGATTCCAACACGAGATAAATCGCGGTTTTTTGAGTGTGATCGAGCGTCGTTTCAATCTGATATAAGATTTTTTTTTGTTGGTGCCAGTCTGTAAAAAAATTAAAATATCCACAAATCTAAACGCGCATTTTATCCACAGTCATTGTGTGCGGGAAGGAACTGCAGATACTGGTTTACACCGAAGATAGACACAAAAAGCTGGAGTGACACAGCGTCTCTGGCAACGTCTCTGGAGAGAAGGAATGTGTGGGGATTCGGTTCTGAAGAAGGGTCTCGACCCGAAACCTCACCCATCCCTTCTCTCCAGAGATGCCGCTTGTCCCCCGTTGAGTTACTCCAGCATTTTGAGTCTATCTTCGGTGTAAAGCAGCATCTGCAGATCCTGCCTGCACGGCGTGTGTGTGTGTGTGTGTGTGTACAGGCCTCGTGTGATGATGGTCTATTTGTGGAGTCACCTTGGCAGGCGTGTTGGCGCCGCGGGCTCTGGCAGTGAGTTGGAGTTTTGGAGTGAACGGGAAGGGCAGGAAAGATCATAACTAACAAACGACGCGGCCAAAAACAAAAATAAAACAAAACGTACAGGAAGGAACTGCAGATGCTGGTTTGCACCGAAGACGAGGCACTAAAATGCTGCAGTCACTCAGCGGGGGGACAGGTAGCATCTCTGGAGAGAAGGAATGGGTGAGGATACGGTTCTGAAGAAAAGTCTCGACCCGAAACCTCACCCGTTCCTTCTCTCCGGAGATGCCGCTGAGTTACTCCAGCATTTTTTTTTTGCGACAATCTTCAGTGTAGAATTAAAAAATATGTTCCAAGCGCGAAGAGTTTGCGGGCGAAAATGAACGAGATACGACGGAGATATCAAACAATTGTCGTTGTCTCCGTTTGTGGTGTCCGGCACGGGGTGGGAGTGGGGTGTGGGGGGGGAGTGGGGGTGAAGGGTGGGGGGGGGGGGGGGGGGAACAAAACCCCTTCTCAGAAATGACAATGGATTTGAAAACCGATTGAGAATCCATCGAGCTTTTTTTTCCTGTGCTGTCGTAGAATGGAATAACGTTTCAATAATGAAAGCAGGTCGGCACGGCAGCAGAACCATATTCTAGATACAACTCCCTGATTCTGCTAACCAGTGCTGAAATATTAGATTACGAACAGTATATCTCCACGAATAGGAAGAACTGAAGTTTAATATATAAAAGATTACGAACTATATTTCCACAAATAGAAAGAGTGCGCTTGCACAAAAAGCTTGCAAAAAAAAATTAAATTAAATAGTGGGGAAACCTTTAACGAATAGACTGAAAATAATGCGAGATTTTTGTATTTCCTGCAAGAATTATCTGTGGGCCTCCCGCATGCGGCAGTGGGACTTTCAGATACTCAATCCAATCGAAGCTAAAGATAGACACAACAAGCTGGAGTAACGCAGCGGGACAGGCAGCATCTCTGGAGAACCTTGGCTTCTTCAGACTGTGAGTCGGGGGAGAAGGGAAACGAGAGTTATAGACGATGATACGGAGAGAGATAGAACGAATGAATGAAAGACATGCAAAAAAACAAAGTAACGGTGGGAAAGGAAACAGGCCATCGTTTAGCCGTTTGTTGGTGAAAACGAGAAGCCGGTGCGACTTGGGTGGGGGCGGGATGGAGAGAGAGAGGCAATGCATGGGCAATGAAGTTAGAGAAATCAACATTCATTAGCGAGAAATAAACATTCACCTAACCTCGACCCCCCTGCTTTCAACAATTTCCAGTCAGCTCTCCCATCTAGTTTTTGTTTTTGGGGGGGGGGGGGGGGGGGGGGGGGGGGGGGGGAGATGTTTGCACATCTTTCACAACATGAGTCGAAACGGGTGCTAACGCTCGGGTTGTTGAAAATCTCTGTGTGTAGGAAGGAACTGCAGATGCTGTGGTTTAAACCGAAAGGGCTGGAGACACTCAGCGGGACAGGCAGCGTCTCTGGAGAGAAGGAATGGGTGACTTTCCAGTCTCAAGAGTCGCCCACTCCTTCCCTCCAGAGATGCTGCCTGTCCCGCTGAGTTTACTCCAGCTTTTTGTGCAGACCTATCTTCTGTTTTAAAAAGAATCTCCCCCCGGTTCAATCTACAACCGGGGTTTCAACGCCCGAGTATCTTCCCCGTGTGGACAGTGTTACGGATTGAGACTAGGAGTGGGCCTTAACTAGTATAAAACATGCCCGTCCGTCTATGACTCGTACACGCGGCCGCGCCTGTCCATTGAACGCTGTATTCCAGAAACACAGAGGTCATCTTCAACAAAGAAACGCCAAAAGATTACTATGTTATTTTAAACCGCCGCAGAAAAAAAAAACGAGTCGAAATTAGATGGCGGTGTCCCAATTTAAAACAAAAACAATTCTTCTTGTATTTTCAAAATAGTTACCTCAAATGAAGACAAACAAATATTTCACAACAGATGTCGTTTTGGGAATTACACGTTTGTCTGTGTGTTTCGATTAAAAAAAAAATATATATATATAGAAACGAAATTTGTTTTTTTTTGTATAATATGAGTTCCGGTGCGACGAAACCAAGTGATCTATGTGTAAACAGATTGGACTGCTTGCTTCCAATGCTTTATATACCTGTAAAACCTGTATCCATTATCACAAGAGCGTACGACCAGTATTGTGATGTGTATTGCCTGAATGTCTATTTTAAGGAGCCTCGATTTGTTTCGTTGGATATGTTCCATTTATTTTTATTATTATTAATATTATTATTATTATTAATAATATTATTTTGCTATCGTTTTGCACACCGCTGTTGCAAAATCTCACGGGTGGGTTATACTCGCCGTGAGGAGACAGTGGCGGACTTCACGCTACCATCACCGTGGGTTTGTAGTTTGTTCTGTCGTTGAGTCTTTTGCAAGAATCGAACGGAGGAAGGGGAAGGGAAGGGGGAGGGGGGCGGTGAGACGGCGAATAAATATAACAGTCATCTAATTAATGTAGACACACACACACAATGCTGGAGTAACTCAGCGGGACATGCAGCATCTGTGGAGAGGAGGAATGGGAGACGCTTCGGGTCGAGACCCTTCTTCAGACTGAGAGTCAGGGGAGAGGGAGTCTCGAGATACGGAAGGGCAAGGTGTGAACACGACAGATCAAAGGAGACAGTGCTGATTGAATGTAGAATAGCATTCATTGAAAGCCGAGGGGAGGCTGACAGCGAGGTATATTTAGTAATATCAATTCAGCAATATTTTTTATCAATGGACAGTGAAACTAGTGGGAGACCTAGGGTGGGGGGTGGGGGGGAGAGAGAGATGGGGGGTGCCAGGGTTACTTGAAGTTAGATAAATCAACATTCACACCGAAGATAGACACAGAGTGCCGGAGTGACTCAGTCGGGGCCAGGCAGCGTTTCTGGAGAACATGGGTGGATAGGTGACGTTTCGGGTCGAAACCCTTCTTCAGGCTGAGAGCCAGGAGAGAGGGAAAGGCGAGATGCAGCCGGTGATGTTGAGAGAGAGAGAGAGAGAGAGAGATGAAATATGAGTAGCGATGATAAAACAGGCCATTGTTAGCTATGGACTAGGTGTAAACCAGTTACATCCAACATTCATACCGCTGGGGTGGTTGCAAGCTGCCCGAGCGAAATGTGTATGAGGTGCTGTCCCCCCAGTTTGCGTTAGGGACTCATTCTGACTGTGTCACCCCTCCCCCCCCCCCCCACCCCCACCCCCCCCGAAAATAAATAAATAAAAACAGCAGCTATATCGGAGGGGCAAGGGATTTGAATCCCGGATCAGACCTGCCTCACCCCCACCTCTCTGAGCTAAAGAATCCGCATGCATGCTGATTTTTCCATTTGCACTTCCATTCGTTGTAACGGTGTGGGCATGAATTTATACATAGAGGCCTGAGCGATATGCTATCGACTGTTATATGGAACGATTAGATTTCTGTATCTTTTCATCCCCCCCCCCCCCCCCCCCCCCCCCCCCCCCCCCACCCCCCCCCCCCTGTTCATTTTAGGGACCTGCCGGGGGTTTAAAAAAATCATATCTCTGAGAAATATTATATTTTATGTGGTGAAAATCTGTCGTTTTGTTTGTTTGGTTTCAACGGCGTCACATTCCTTCCACCGTCTAGAGATACAAATAAATTTCATTTAGTTTTTATACTTGCTGGCTGCTGCTGTTTTTTTTAAAATTTATATATATATATTTGAGGGCCGGGGAATTGCATCTGCTCTCGTCGGCATCAGAAACCCAAACCGGGTTAAGGGCCGGCCACGGGTAGAGTTGCCGCCGCCTCGCAGCGCCGGAGACCCGGGTTCGATCCTGACCACGGGTGCTGTCTGTACACAGTTTGTACATTCTCCCTGTGACCGCGTGGGTTTTCTCCGGGAAGAGTTCTGACTTGAAACGTCACATATACATGTTCTCCACAGATGTTGCCTGGCATCGCTGAGTTACTCCAGCATTTTGTGTCTATCTACGGTGTAAACCAGCATCTGCAGTTCGTTCCTACATATTTTCTCCGGGTGCTCCGGTTTCCTCCCACATCCCAAAGACGTGCGTTAATCGGCCCTCTGTAAATTGTCCCCGAGTGTGTGGGGAGTGGATGAGAAGTGGGATAACATTGAACTGGTCGGTACGGACTCGGTGGGCCGAAGGGCCTGTTTCCACGCTGTATCTCTAAACTAAACCAAAAAGAGTATTTTACATTGAGCTGAGATCAAAATAAAATGTTCTTGCATTGGTGAGTGGATGTAACCAGCACTAAACGTTATTCCCTTTATCCTGGATCTGTACATTGTAAATAGCTCGAATGTAATCATGTATTGTCTTTCCGCTGACTGGTTAGCACGCAACAAAAAATCTTCTCACTGCACCTCGGTACATTTGACAATAAACTAACAGCTCCATACATTGGGTCCAATGAACTGCAGATGCTGGAATCTTGTGCAAAACACAGAGTGCCGGAGGAACTCATGTCGGGACCCTTCTTCGCACTGATGAAGTCAACAGACAATAGACAATAGGTGCAGGAGCAGGCCTTTCGGCCCTTCGAGCCAGCACCGCCATTCAATGTGATCATGGCTGATCATCCCCAATCAGTGCCCCGTTCCTGCCTTCTCCCCATATCCCCCGACTCCGCTATTTTTAAGAGCCCTATCTAGCTCTCTCTTCAAAGCATCCAGACAATTCCACAGACTCACCACTCTCTGTGAGAAAAAGTGTTTCATCGTCTCCGTTCTAAATGGCTTACACCTTATTCTTAAACTGTGTGGACCCTGGTTCTGGACTCCCCCAACATCGGGAACATGCTTCCTGCCTCTAGCGTGTCCAAACCCTTAACAATCCTATATGTTTCAATGAGATGCCCTCTCATCCTTCTAAACTCCAGAGTGTACAAGCCCAGCCGCTTCAGCATATGACAGTCGCGCCATCCCGGGAATTAACCTTGTAAATCTACGCTGCACTCCCTGAATAGCAAGAATGTCCTTCCTCAAATTAGTGTGGGGGGGGGGGGGGGGAGCTGGTAAAGAGAGGGTGGGGGGATAAATAGAAAAGGGGGATGGGAGATGATGAGGAGAGGAGAGTGGAGAGTGGAGGGAGGGGGGGGGGGGGGGGGGGGGGGAGGGGGAGAGGGGAGGGGGGAGACTAGAGAATTCAATGTTCATACGATATTTGTAGGAAGGAACTGAATATGCTATTTTACACCGAAGATAGACACAGAGTGCTGGAGTAACTCCGCGGGTCAGGCAGCATCTCTGGAGAGAAGGAATGGGTGATGTTTTGGGTAGAGACCCTTCTTCAGACTCTCAGTCAGAGGAGTGGGAAACCAGAGATATTGAAAGGCAAGGTCTCAGCCTGAAGAAGGGTCTCGACCCGAAACGTCACCCATTGCTTCCCTCCAGAGATGCTGCCTGTCCCGCTGAGTTACTCCAGCATTTAATGTCTATCTTCGCTGTAAACCAGCACCTGCAGTTCCTTCCTATACACCACTCACTGCCCGCTAGCCTGCCTCGTCGCCGCTGAGATTAAAAGAACTGAGTCAAGTGACGCCCAGTCTTTAGGTGTCGGGGCTGAGTGGTGGGGGAGCCGCTCATAAAGGGATTGTTATTTTATTTTTTGCATTTCAATCCAACCGCACGGAAAGCGGGGAAAGCTCAGAATTGGAAATGGGTAGACCCCCGCGAGATCAGCCACAAATCTTCAAAGCGGTGCAGAGACAAGCTGTCGCCGTACAGGCTTGTCTTCAATCTCCCTCTAGACCTGAGCTGCAGTAATC
Source organism: Leucoraja erinaceus (assembly GCF_028641065.1). NCBI lineage: Eukaryota > Metazoa > Chordata > Chondrichthyes > Rajiformes > Rajidae > Leucoraja > Leucoraja erinaceus. The sequence continues at coordinate 28,190,231 of NC_073378.1, read as the reverse complement.
TTTTAACCCCTGCACGGCAATATCGGGACACGGGAGCTCCCACTAATGGATTTAGCTTAGTTTAGAGAGATACACCGCGCGGAAACAGGCCCTTCGGCCCACCGAGTCCGCACCGCCCAGCGATCACCCCGCATACTTAAATACTATCTTACGTACAATGCACCAGGGACAATTTACACTTATACCAAAGCCACATCTCTTGATGCTTTCAAGAGAGAGCTAGATAGGGCTCTTAGAGATAGCGGAGTCAGGGGAGATGGGGAGAAGGCAGGAACGGGGTACTGATTGGGGATGATCAGCCATGATCACATTGAATGGCGGTGCTGGCTCGAAGGGCCGAATGGCCTCCTCCTGCACCTGTTGTCTATTGTCTATTGTCTAATTAACCTACAAACCTGCACGACTTTGGAGTGTGTGGGAGAGAACCGGAGCACCCGGAGAAAACCCACGCACGCAGATCACAAGGAGAACGTGCAAACTCCGTACAGACAGCACCTGTAGTCAGGATGGAACCCGGGGTTTCTGGCGCCGTGAGGCAGCAACTCTACCGCTGAGACACCGTAATTTTGTATTTTTCTTGTCTATTCCAGTTTACATTTAAAGGTCTACTGTAGCCAGTTAATGGTGTTACAGTTTCGTGTTTGTTTAAAGAACGACACAGAATGCTGGAGTAACTCAGCGGGTCGGGCAGCATCCCCGGATAAGGGTCCCGACCCCAAAAGTCACCTATCCATGTTCTCCGCAGATGCTGCCTGACCCGCTGAGTTACTCCAGCACTCTGTGAAACGTCACCTATCCATGTTCTCCACAGATGCTGCCTGACCCGCTGAGTTACTCCAGCACTCTGTGAAACGTTACCTATCCATGTTCTCCACAGATGCTGCCTGATGCTGCCTGACCTGCTGGGATATCATAGACTCGTCGAACGTGGAAACAGGCCCTTTGGCCCAACTTGCCCACACCGGTCAACATGCCCCATCTATACTAGTGCCACCTGCCCACGTTTGGTCCATATCCCTCTAATTGCCTGAGTTACTCCAACACTTTGTGTATTAAATAACTGGGTACAATGGAAACATAGAAACAAAGATAATAGGTGCAGGAGTAGGCCATTCTGCCCTTCGAGCCTGCACCGCCATACACGGTTGATCATCCACAATCAGTATCCCGTTCCTGCCTTCTACCCATATCCCTTGATTCCTTTAGTCCTAAGAGCTAAATCTAACTCTCTCTTGAAAACATCCAGTGAATTGGCCTCTACTACCTTCTGTGGCAGAGAATTCTACAGATTCACAACTCTCTGGGTGAAAATCTTAATTCCTGTTATTTCCCGTCAGGGGGTAACACTATCCCCACACAAGGGTTTAATGCACCAGTCCCCGCATTACACCATGAACATCGAAACCCAGAACATGACTGCGCATAAATTGGCCAAAGACTATCGATTGATGCCATGTGGCTGAACGCGGGGTCTAATCCCAGAGCATCTTCAATCTGCGTCCCGATCACCCGCCTGCCCGCCAGGCCACGCCAGGGTGGCCACACCACTATCTCAGTCTAAATATCTATGATGATTCTAATTAAAAAACCTGCCGTAATATCACAGTCGCCGACCGTGGTCTTTGGACAATTATGGCGCGTTTTAAACTTTGCACATCATTCTAAAGGTGTATCTGCAGCGTGGGTTGTTAGTGGTGGCGTTTTGTCAGCGGCTTCACAAAACGTCCGGGGATATCACAAGATGCCGAGATGCACATCATCGGGGCCCCTTCACCAGAGGGAATAGACCGGAGTCGCTGCCTCAATAATAATAATAGTAATATAACAATATATTGTATTGTCATTGCACATAGGTGCAACGAGATTTGGTATGAGGCTTCCATCCGATAGTCATAACTTAAATAACTAATAACATTTAGATACCCAGAGAAACATGATTTATAAAAAAATTAAAAATCAACAGTAAAACAGTAAAACAGTCTAAAGTGCAAATGTGTCTGTGCCGGGTCGATGTGCGACGTGACCATCCTAGGGAGACACTTAGCGGGGCTGGTTCAGAGCAGCGATAGCTCTGGAGAGGAAGCTGTTCCTTAGTCTGGAGGTGCGGGTGTAGAAGGCCTTGTAATGTCTGCTGGAAGGTAGGAGTTCGAACAGACTATTACAAGGGTGTGAGGAGTCTTTGTGGATGCTGATGGCCTTCCTGAGGCACCGTGTATAGTAGATGCCCCCCAACGGCTGGTAGCTGTGTCCCAATTATCTTCTGCGCTGTGCAGCCAGCATCATCAGAGACCCACACTATCCCTGGCCACACACTGTTTCACCCCCTGCCATCGGGAAAAGGTACAGGAGCCTGTAACGCCCTGGTTCAGGAGCATAGAAACATAGAAAATAGGTGCAGGAGGAGGCCATTCGGCCCTTCGGCCCTTCGAACCAGCACCGCCATTCATTGCGATCATGGCTGATCATCCCCAATCAATAACCCGTGCCTGCCTTCTCCCCATATCCCTTGATTCCACCAGCCCCTAGAACTCTATCTTACTCTCTCTTAAATCCATCCAGTGACTTGGCCTCCACTGACCTCCGTGGCAGGGAATTCCACACATTCACAACTCTCTGGATGAAAAAGTTTTTTCTCAACTCTGTCTTAAATGGCCACCCCTTTATTCTAGGACTGTGGCCCCTGGTTCTGGGCTCGCCCAACACTGGGAAGCAGTTTCTTTCCGACAGCCATCCAGCTATTAAACACGACAGCCTCAAATATGCTCTGAACTAAATAGACTGTTGGCTGTAAGTAGTCAAGAGAGAGTTAGATTTAGCTCTTAGGGCTAACGGAATCAAGGGATATGGGGAGAAGGCAGGAACGGGATGCTGACTGTGGATGATCAGCCATGATCACATTGAATGGCGGTGCTGGCTCGAGTTGAATACGAACTTTGTCTAACGCCGTTATAATGGGACTTTGGTTCGGTTAAGGGCGTTATACATGTATGTAAAGTAAGCATCATGTTTGAATGGCCTATGTTTGTTTCTTTCCACCATTTATGGTTTATCTGTGTAGAGTGTTCACATACAGATTGGTTTACTGCATGAAACCACAGAGCTTCGAAGGCTTTCAGGCCTACTCCTGCACCTATTTTCTATGTTTCTATGTAAGAAAGAACTGCAGATGCTGGTTTAAACCGAAGATAGACGCAAAAAGCTGGAGTAACTCAGCGGGCAGGCTCTATATCAGAGGGGGGGGGGGGGGGGGGGGGGGCAAGGAGGGACATTTGACATGGGCCTCATGCCCGACTGCTTCAAAGGGATCTTGATTTGGGGGCCTATAAAATTGAAATTGGCCTGGGCCTCAGTTCATCTATTTCTCTGGAGAGAAAGAATGGGTGACGTTTCTGGTCGAGACTCTTCTTCATACTGTAGGGGGGTGGATCGGTGTAATAGATTTGAATCTAAGGGCTAACTTTTTCACACCAAGGGTGGTTGGTGGGTGTATGGAACGAGCTGCCAGAGGAAGTAGTTAAAGCTGGGACTATTGCAACGTTTGAGAAACATTTAGACAGGTACATGGATAGGACAGGTTTGGTGGGATATGGGCCAAACGCAAGCAGGTGGGTCTAGTGTAGATGGGGCATGTTGGCCGGCGTGGGCAAGTTGGTCCGAAGGACCTGTTTCCATGCTGTGTCACTATGTATCTATGTCTGTATGATGGCCATTTGTTGGCACTGGGCCTGTACTCGCTGGAGTTTAGATGGAGGAGGGGAAACCTTATTGAAACTTATCGAATCGTGAAAGGCCTGGATAGAATGGATGTGGAGAGGATGTTTCCACTAGTGGGAGAGTCTAGGACCAGAGGTCACAGCCTCAGAATTAAAGGGCGTTCCTTTGGAAAGATGAGGAGAACTTTCTTTAGTCAGAGGGCGGTGAATCTGTGGAATTCATTGCCACAGACAGCTGTAGTGGCCAAGTCAATGGATACTTTTTAAGTTGCAGATTGACAGATTCTTGATTAGTACGGGTGTCAGGGAATATGGGGAGGGCAGGAGAATGGGGTTAAGAGGGAAAGATAGATCAGCTATGGGGTCGGGTACTTATTACAGCGCCGCTGTTTATTGATTTATTGAAAAACTATTGGAGCATTTTACAACCCACAAACCTAGAATTGTTTTACAGGGCCACTTGTAACATTGTGGCGTTAGCAGTGGCATTAGTTGTTCCTAAGCTATCATTTGATTGCTGACTGCGCTCGTGATAGCTGTAAAGATGGCTGGGAATTACCGATCAAATATGTTTTCTGTGCATATTTGTAGTCCAAACGTCACCCTCTCTTTCACAGTGGTATAACGACAAATGTTGGCCATATCACTGCCTTAGCAACTACTCCATTTATTTAGCACATTTGGAGAGAAGGAAAGGGTGATGTTTCGGGTCGAGACCCTTCTTCAGACTGATGGGCTGAACCCTAAAATATGATTCCAAAATAGTGTTCCTTCGCTCCATAGTGTTCCTTCGCTCCATACGGTGCCGCAACAGCGGTGCCGAAACGACAGCGCCGAATGGTACCATTCCGCAGCCATGATTGACTGGCGGAGTAGACTCGATGGGCCGAATGGTCTAATTCTGTTCCTTGAAGCGAATGAACTTCAAGATTCAAGACTCAAGACTCAATTTAATTGTCACATATTCCAATTTAAGGTACAGTGAAATCTGAGCGAACTTACAATACAATACAATACCATTTATTTGTCGTTTGAAGCTCACATGAGGTTCAAACGAAATTTGGTTTCTGCAGTCATTCAAGAAAAGAACCAAGACACACACCAACACAATTTACACAAACATCCATCACAGTGAATCTCCTCCTCACTGAACTTATGGACAAACCACAAGACTGAACTCAACGGCAGATGAAAATGCTGGAGAAACTCAGCGGGCGAGGCAGCATCTACGGGTAGACTCACCCGCTGAGTTTCTCCAGCATTTTTGTCCACCTTCGATTTTCCAGCATCTGCCGTTCCTTCTTCAAAACCAGGTTCAGGAATAGCTCCTTCCCCACAGCCATCAGGCTTTTAAACCCGGCTCGGACAAAACTCTGATTATTAATAACCCATTATCTGTTATTTGCACTTTATCAGTTTATTTATTCATGTGTGTATATATTTATATTATGGTATATGGACACACTGATCTGTTTTGTAGTCAATGCCTACTATGTTCTGTTGTGCTGAAGCAAAGCAAGAATTTAATTGTCCTATACAGGGACACATGACAATAAACTCACTTGAACTTGAACGGCATGCTTTCATGTGTTCATCAACGACAGGAGCAGAATTAGGCCATTCGGCCCATCAGATCTACCCAGACATAGAAGGGTGCAGATTCTGGTCATTGGCAGAATTCTATTCTTTTCAACTTGATATCAATTGGATGTTGACAAAAGGTGCTGGAGAAACTCAGCGGGTGCGGCAGCATCGATGGAACGAAGGAAATAGGCAACGTTTCGGCCCGAAACGTTGCCTATTTCCTTCGCTCCATCGATGCTGCTGCACCCGCTGAGTTTCTCCAGCACTTTTGTCTACCTTCAAATTTTTCAGCATCTGCAATTCCTTCTTGAACAAAACTTGATATAAATTGAAACTTTGCAAAGACTTTAAGAAATATCTGGAGCACAAAACTTTGGTCAACTATTTTCCCAACACGACTGTCAGATTTTTTTTTTTTTGCATTTCTGACACTATTACAGTTTTATGACTCAACGAACATAACGTCTCAGCCTCTAAACAGTCACATTTTCGCCACGATAACGCTGTCAAAGCAGAAATATTTGTTTCTTCCAGCCTTTTGCTTTCTACAACGTTAGTTTGGTTCAGTTTATCATCCAAATTTCTTTACAAATAAATTAAGCTTCACTTGGGGTGTACTTTCATGGGATGTTAAATGCCAGCACCCGCAGATGTTTCTCCGTTCCCTGACAAAAACTTGATAATATGGAAACCTTCTGGCACTTCCGCCCCCCCCCCGGCCCCACAAAATATGATTCCAAAATAGTGTTCCTATTTTCTATTCCTTCGCCGCCGCACTTTTGTCAAGACTTAATTTTTAACACGACTGTCACTTCCTTCTAATTTTTTAGGATTGAAACTTCAGAAGTGACAAAAGCAAAATTTCTGATAACCAATATATCTTTTCAAATCCTTAACCCAGTGTGACACTTATATTTTATTTTTTTTGCATTTCTGACTCTCAATATTTTGGGATAATATTTTAACTATGAACGTCTCAGTGCTGTCACAAGAACGGAGTTGCTGGGATACAATTATAAGTCCCAGGTCGCTAATGACACTGAAAAATTGCTCCAGTTCTTTTAAGTTCTTTGTTTACTTTTTCTTTTTCCTTTACTAAAGAATTGTTACGGTTCAAGACACCAGATATCCTGGGGATTACTTTTCTTATAATATTCTGGTGGGATGCCACGTTTCTTGGCTTCAGGGTCAATAGCAAACTCCGCACTTGCCCATGTGTGTTGATCGGAATGGGAAATACTTTCGTTCCTTCAAATAATTGTTCTTGTATGCATTCAAGACTCCAGCCCCAGGGGGTGTGAATATGCACTGCTGACTCTAATCCCAAGGCTCTGTGCCCTGACAGCTGATAACTTCACAGAGTTACGTTTAGTTTAGTTTCGAGATACAGCGTGGAAACAGGCACTACGGCCCACCGTGTCCGCGCCGACCAGCCCATGCACTATGTTCTATCTTACATACTAGGGGGAAGAAGCCAGGTACAATGGTTTGAGAACACGAGATATTGCAGCGAATTGTGGACGCAGCCCAGACCATCGCACAAACCAACCTCCCTTCTATTGACTCAATTTATACCTCGCGCTGCCTCGGCAAGGCCAGCAGCATCATCAAGGACCAGTCGCACCCCCGGCCACTCCCTCTTCACCCCTCCCTCATCGGGCAAAAGGTACAGAAGTGTGAAAATGCTCACCTCCAGATTCAGGGACAGTTTCTTCCCAGCTGTTATCAGGCAACTGAACCATCCCACCAACAAGTGGATCAACTGTGGAGAACATGGATAGGTGATGTTTCACAGAGTGCTGGAGTAACTCAGCGGGTCAGGTAGCATCTGTGGAGAAAATAAATAGGTGACGTTTCACAGAGTGCTGGAGTAACTCAGCGGGTCAGGCAGCATCTCTGGAAGGATGTGGGTGCTTTGCGCACACACACACGCACACGTAGTTCATCAAAATATCTGATAGCAATTGTTTTTGATAAATATGGATGAATGTGAGGTTGTCCACTTTAGTGGCAAGAACGGGAAGGCAGATTATTATCAGAATGGTGTCAGATTAGGAAAAGGGGAGGTGCTACGAGACATGGGTGTCCTTGTACACCAGTCACTGAAAGTAAACATGCAGGTACAACAGGCAGTGAAGAAAGCTAATAAATAATAATAAATAATGCATTTTATTTGCTGGCACCTTTCTGGACACCCAAGGACACCTTACACGACATAAAATCACAATATATTTATCAATATTAAAATCGTTGATTAAAAACAAAAAACAAAAAAACCAAAAAATACACAAAACATTTTAAGTCATTAAAATCAGGGTGCCAATGGCATGTTGGCCTTCATTACAAGAGGAGCAAAGAGGTCCTTCTGCAGTTGTACAGGGACCTGGTGAGACCACACCTGTTTTGCTCTCCTAATTGAGGAAGGATATTCTTGCTATTGAGGGAGTGCAGCGTAGGTTCACAAGGTTAATTCCCGGGATGGCGGGACTGTCATATAATGAAAGAGTGGAGCCACTGGACCTGAATTCAGTGGAATTTAGAAGGATTAGAGGGGATCTTATAGAAACATATAATATTATTAAGGGTTTGGACACGCTAGAGGCAGGAAACATGTTCCCAATGTTGCGGGAGTCCAGAACCAGGGCCACAGTTTAAGAATAAGGGATAGGCCATTTAGAACTCTCAGACGAGGAAAAACATATTCTCCCAGGGAGTTGTGAATTTGTGGAATTCTCTGCCTCAGAGGGCAGTGGTCGCCAATTCACTGGATATTTTCAAGAGAGAGTTAGATAGGGCTCTTGAAGATAGCAAAGTCAGGGGATATGGGGAGAAGGCAGGAACGTGGTACTGATTGGGGATGATCAGCCATGGTCACATTGAATGGCGGTGCTGGCTCGAAGAGCCGAATGGCCTAATCCTGCACCTATTGTCTATGTATCTATGTAAAGGCACATTTAAAATTAACGAAGACAGGAACTGCAGATGCTTGTTTACAAAAAAAAGGCACAAATGTGCTGGAGTAACTCAGTTCTGGTCGCCCCATTGGAGGAATTGAGGGGGAGATGGTGCAGAGGAGGTTTATCGGAATGATGTGTCCTACACACTCGGGTCAATTTAGAATTTTTACCAAAGCCAATTAACCTACAAACCTGTACGTCTAGGGGGTGTGGGCTGAAACCGTAGCACCCGGAGAAAACCCACGTGGTCACAGGGAGAATGTACAAAGTCGTACACCCGTAGTCAGGATCGAACCCGGGTCTCTGGCGCTGTAAGGCAGCAGCAAATTGTGGACGCAGCCCAGACCATCACACAAACCAACTTCCCTTCTATTGGCTCCATCTACACCTCACGCTGCCTCGGCAAGGCCAGCAGCATCATCAAGGACCAGTCGCACCCTGGCCACTCCCTCTTCTCCCCTCTCCCATCGGGCAAGAGGTACAGAAGTGTGAAAACGCACACCTCCAGATTCAGGGACAGTTTCTTCCCGGCTGTTATCAGGCAACTGAACCATCCTACCACAACCAGAGAGCAGTGCTGAACTACTATCTACCTCATTGGTGACCCTTGGACTATCCTTGAAAAATAATCTCGACCCAAAACGTCACCTATTTCCTTCACTCCATAGATGCTGCCCCACCCGCTGAGTTTCTCCAGAATTTTTGTCTACCTTGGACTATCCTTGATCGGACTTTGCTGACTTTACCTTGCACTAAACGTTATTCCCTTATCATGTATCTGTACACTGTGGACGGCTCGATTGTAATCATGTGTTGTCTTTCCGCTGACTGGATAGCACGCAACAAAAGCTTTTCGCTGTACCTCGGTACACGTGACAATAAACTAGAATGTAAACTCCACCACTGCATCACTGTGCTGCTCTTCTCCCCAACACATGGGGAGTTTTAAAGTCCTTTCACTTTGCAAGTAATTAATTTCCCATGAAACTGAATATTCTCCATCAGTAGAGGTAATAAATGATTCAATATCGTTTCTTTCTGATGCGGTTCACAGTTATTTTAAATCAGGTTGTACAAGGTGAGTGTCGGTGCACTTATATAAAAATGATTTTGTTAATCAAATATTTTTGTTAATACTTCACCCTGTTTTTAAACTCATCAGGATGCTTCACAATGGGAAGAAAGTATGATAGTTTTGTTTGGTTTAGTGTAGTGAAGCCGCGGTTTTCCGTTAAGCTTGCGCCGATTTGGGACCTCCAATCCGCGGAGTGTGTTCGACCGTCCCGACAAGCGGGCCTGTACTTCCGGCCGTCCGTCCGTAGCGGTGACTGAGTACATTTATGGCCCCGACCACGGGTGAACAAGGAGGAGGACTGACTGAACATTGTTGCCTTCCACCACAGTGAAAAAATGTTGTGTTGGATGTCTGTGTTAAATCTTATTGTGTATTGTGTGTTCTTTTTTAATGGTACCGCTGATGGCAAATTCATTTCATAGAAACATAGAAACATAGAAAATAGGTGCAGGAGTAGGCCATTGGGCCCTTCGAGCCTGCACTGCCATTCAATATGATCATGGCTGATCATCCAACTCAGTATCCTGTACCTGCCTTCCCTCCATACCCCCTGATCCCTTTAGCCACAAGGGCCACATCTAACTCCCTCTTAAATATAGCCAATGAACTGGCCTCAACTACCTTGGCAGAGAATTCCAGAGATTCACCACTCTGTGTGAAAAATATGTTTTTCTCATCTCAGTCCTAAAAGATTTCCCCTTTATCCTTAAACTGTGGCCCCTTGTTCTGGACTTCCCCAACATCAGGAACAATCTTCTTGCATCTAGCCTGTCCAACCCCTTAAGAATTTTGTAAGTTTCTACACTTCACTTACATATGTATGCGACAAATAAAACTGACTATTGACTATTGACTAGAGATACAGCGCGGAAACATGCCCTCCGGCTCACCGAGTCCGTGCCGACCAGCGATCCCCACACACTAACACTATCCTACACACTCTAGAGACGTCATATGCTTATTAGAATCCAAATTACCTACAATCCCACTTTGGAGTGTGGGAGGAAACAGAAGATCGCGGCAAAAACTCACGCAGTCACGCGGCGAACGCACAAACTCCGCACGGACAGCACACATAGTCAGGATCGAACCCTGGTCGCTGGCGCTGTGAGGCAGTAGCTCTACCACTTCGCCACCATGCCACCCACGTTCTGTCTTGTTCTGATTAGCTGTCCAATTGCTCTTGTTCATGAAGGATTTTGTGTGCGAAATCTACACCTCACACTGCCTCGGCAAGGTCAAGCGAGGACAGGTCACACCCTGGCCACTCCCTCTTCTCCCCTCTCCCATCAGGTAAGAGGTACAGAAGTGTGAAAATGCTCACCAGCAAGATTCAGGGACAGTTTCTTCCCGGCTGTTATCAGGCAACTGAACTGTTTTCTCACCTTATTCCCTTTATCCTGTATCTGTACACTGTGGATGGTTTGATTGTAATCATGTATCGTTTTCCGCTGACTGGTTAACATGCAACAAAAGCTTTTCACTGTACCTCAATGCACGTGACAATAAACAAATCATATTTTTTTTTAAACACTAGACCAAGTGGGGCCCGTTGGGTCCTAGTCACATGGGAGGCCTGGTCCCCCAACGCAACCCGTTCTCCCGACGCAATATTTAACCACTCACCCATTCCCCAACGCAACCAGTTCCCCAACGTAATATTCCACCACTCACCCATAGCCCCCAATTGCGCATTTCCCCTTATTCGCCCTTGCTCTTATTAAACTTTTCAAAAAATCCAACAGCACTTGCTGCCAGCACTCAGAGTCCTGGGATTAGAAACATTGTAGTGGGCAGGGCTACAATCCCATTGTGACGTCATAGCTGTAACTGCCACGGCGGGTTCACGTGATTCTTTCTCAAAGTGGATTTTGTGAAGTTAAAAATGTGAATAACTTGTAAAATATAACGTCAATCTGAACAAAAGTTTGATACACCACACCACAGGAAAATGTTGAGTAAGATGGCCCAAATATTGTAGCGCTATCATGTACCATTTTGTTGTAATTCAGGACATGAATCACAGACACACACGCACCGACAAACAAGATGAGCGTTTCAGTAATATATTGATTGATAGAAAAATGCCACTAAACTGGAAGGAGAGCACAAGATATTTACTGGGCTGTTGCCAGAACTTGAGGGCCTGATCTAAAGGGAGAGGTTGAGACGGCTAGAACTTTATTCCTTGGAGCACAGGAGGATGAGGGGTGATCTTATAGAGCTGCACAAAATCATGAAGGGAATAGGTCGGGTGAATGTCCAGAGTCTTTTACACAAAGTAGTGGTGTCAAGAACCAAAGGATTAAGCTGAGAGATGAAAGTTTAATAGGAACCTGAAGGGCAAGCTTTTCAAATGGAACGAGCTGCCAAGTCTCTGTAAGGTCGTCCAGGAAAGGTCTTCTGGCAAGTATGCTGTAGGGAGCAGTTTTAAATCCATTCGAGAAGACACAGAGTGCTGGAGTAACTCAGGGGGTCAGTGACCCAAAAAGACTGCAAAAAGTTGTGACCACTGCCCAGTCCATCACCAGTTCTGACCTCCCCACCATATCATAGTCGCTGCCTCAAAAAGGCAGCCAACATCATCAAGGACCCACACCATCCTGGCCACACACTCATCTCACCCCTTCCATCAGGAAGAAGGTACAGGAGCCTGAAAACTGTAACGTCCTGGTTCAGGAACAGCTTCTTCCCCACAGCCATCTGATCTGAGTAATAAGATCTGCGCTCTCAACTGCAAAAGACTATATTATTATTGCACTATATTTGTTATTTATTGACCTTTTTCATTTTGTTCCCCTGTTATATACAATGTTTACATATTCACATGTTCTGTTGTGCTGCAGCAAGTAAGAATTTCATTGTCCCGTGCGGGACATATGACAATAAAACACTCTTGACTCTTGACTCTTGAGTTGACAAATGCACGCAGCATCACTATCCCAGCCAGCACGTGCCACATTAAACTGTCGATGGAGCCATTGAAAGGCGGACAAATGAGGTACAAATTCCATTTGCTGCTGATACAGATGGAGGCTACATGTCTATCCCTGGCATCCACGCATTCCAGCTCCAGCCTAATGCTTCAATCAATCCAGCATCCAGCCTTTAATCATCTCTCCTGGCAACTGCATCCACCTGTGGTTCACAATCTTCCTCAGCAAACCATCCTTAAGGCAATGTATTGAATCTAGGTGGAAGCTTTCATAAGTGATAGGAGCAGAATTAGGCCATTCAGCCCATCAGGACTACTCTGCCATTCAATCGTGGCTGATCTATCTCTCCCTCCTAACCCCATTCTCCTGCCTTCTCCCCATAATCCCTGACACCCGCACTAATCAAGAATCCATCTATCTCTGATTCAAAAATATCCACCGACGTGGCCTCCACAGCCGTCCGTGGCAATGAATCCCACAGATTCACCACCCTCTGACTAAAGAAATTCCTCCTCATCTCCTTCCCAAAGACCTTTGATCTTTAAGGAGGTGATCTTTGAGAGAGGGCGGTCACGAGACAAGGGACTTTTTAGTTTAGTTTAGAGAATAGTGGACACAGCCCAGACCATCACACAAACCAACCTCCCTTCCATTGACTCCATCTACACCTCACGCTGCCTCGGCAAGGCCAGCAGCATCATCAAGGACCAGTCGCACCCCGGCCACTCCCTCTTCCCCCCTCTCCCATCAGGCAAGAGGTACAGAAGTGTGAAAACGCACACCTCCAGATTCAGGGACAGTTTCTTCCCGGCTGTTATCAGGCAACTGAACCATCCTACCACCCACTAGGGTGCAGTCCTGGCCTCCCATCTACCTCATTGGAGACCCTCAGACTATCCTTAATCAGACTTTAATGGACTGTACCTTACACTAAACGTTATTCTGTTATCATGTATCTGTACACTGTGGACGGCTCGATTGTTATCTTGTATTGTCTTTCCGCTGACTGGTTAGCACGCAACAAAATCTTTTCACTGTACCTCGATACACGTGACAATCAACTAAACTAAACTGAACTGAATTTGAACTGACAACTTGGTCGGCATGGACAAGGCAGGCCAAAGGGCCTGTTTCCATGCTGTGTGATTCTAGTCTCGATGACTGATACTATTCAAGGATGAGAGGCGGTCTCATTGAAACATATAAGATTATTAAGTGTTTGGACACGATAGAGGCAGGAAACATGTGCCCGATGTTGGGGAAGTCCAGAACCAGGGGCCACAGTTTAAGAATAAGGAGTAAGCCATTTAGAACGGAAATGAGAAACACTTTTTAACACAGAGAGTTGTGAGTCTGTGGAATTCTCTGCTTCAGAGGGCAGTGGAGGTCGGTTCTCTGGATACTTTCAAGAGAGAGCAAGATAGGGTTCTTTAAGATAGTGGAATCAGGGGATATGGGAAGAAGGCAGGAATGGAGTACTGATTGGGGATGATCAGCCACGATCACATTGAATGGCGGTGCTGGCTCGAAGGGCCGAATGGCCTACTCCTGCACCTATTGTCTATTGTCTATTGTCTATTGTCCTCAGGTTCCTAGTCTATATTATGCCAATTGTTAGACACAAAATGCTGGAGTAACTCAGCGGGACAGGCAGCATCTCTGGAGAGAAGGAATGGGTGACGTTTCAGGTTGAGACCCTTCTCTCATGCCGATGATGATTCTATTGGTTGCTTAGGAGGATTAATAGAGTCATAGAGTGATACAGTGTGAAAACAAGTCCTTCAGCCCAACTTACCCACTCTGGCCTACATGCCCCATCTACACTAGTCCCACCTACCTGCGCTTGGTATATATCCCTCCAAATCTGTCCTATCCATGTACCAGTCTAAATAGTCTCTTACACATTATGTTAGTACCTGCCTCAACTACCTCCTCCGGCAGCTCGTTCCATACACCACCACCCTTCGTGTGAAAATGTTGCCCCTCAGGTTCCTATTAAATCTTTCCCCCCTCTCACCTTAAACCTACATCCTCTTGTTCTTGATTCCCCTACCCTGTACAATAGACTGAGCATTTACCCGATCTATTCCTCTCATAACCTCTACAAGGAATAGAGTCCGAGCCTGCTCAACCTCTGCCTATAACTCAGACTTGTGGAATTCCCTGCTACAGAGGGCAGTGGAGGCCAAATCACTAGATGGATTTAAGAGACAGAGCTCTGGGGGCTAGTGGAATCAAGGGATATGGGGAGAAGGCAGGCACGGGTTATTGATTGGGGAAGATCAGCCATGATCACAATGAATGACGGTGCTGGCTCGAATGGCCGAATGGCCTCCTCCTGCACCTATTTAAAAAAAATGTTTTAATAGACCCTCAAGTCCAGGCAACATCCTTGTAAATCTTCTCTGTACCCTTTCCTGCTTGACAACATCTTTCCTATAACACGGTGCCCAGAACTGAACACTATACTCTAAATGTGGCCTCACCAACGTCTTATAAAACTGCAACATGAACTCCCAATTTCTATACTCAATACTCTGACTGATGAAGGCCAATGTCAAGTCAAGTCACTTTTATTTCTATAGCACACTTAAAAAACAACTCTTGTTGGCCAAAGTGCTTTACATTGGTGGAGGTACTAACGTTATACAACAGTGGTTCATAGATTAAGTACATACATAAATACATACATACAGCCCTCCCTCAGAGGACGTCAAGAAAGGCTTGAGAGTAAAGATGAGTTTTAAGTCTCGACTTAAAGGAGTCGATGGAGGGGGCAGTTCTGATGGGAAGAGGGATGCTGTTCCACAGTCTAGGAGCTGCAACCGCAAAGGCTCGGTCGCCCCTGAGCTTATGCCTAGACCGCGGGATGTTCAGTAACCCCAAGTCGGCCGATCTGAGGGACCTGGAGGTGGTGTGGTGGGTTAGCAGACTTTTGATGTAGGTGGGGGGCAAGCCTTTGCAGACATAAAGAAGGATCTTGAAATTGATTCGGAAACGCACAGGGAGCCAGTGGAGAGAGGCCAGAATCGAGGTGATGTGGTCCCTTTTACGGGTGCCCGTCAGGAATCTTGCTGCGGTGTTTTGGACCATTTGATGCTCTTTATTCCTCATTCAGTAAGCGTGTGGGTTTGATTAATGAATGGCAATGAAATTGATCAGCAAAGACGGGATCGATAATTATTGATGAGAGATTCAGTGCCTATTGGAATTGGTGAGAGATATATGGAGGTGAATTGACTCAGCATATCTGGAGGGCTTTAGTGGTGGAGCTATACTGGCTGACAGCGCCAGAGACCTGGGTTTGATCTTAACTACGAGTGCTTGTCTGTACAGAGTTTGTACATTCTCCCCGTGACCCGTGCAGGTTACCTCCACCACTCCAAGTACGGGTTTGTAGGTTAAATGGCTTCAGTAAAAATGTATAAATGTAAAAGTTGCCCCTAGTGTTAATGCGCGGGGATCGCTGGTCGGTGCGGACTCGGTGGGCCGAAGGGCGTGTTTCCGCATTGTATCTCTAAACTAAACGAAACACGAGGTGCAACATCTATCATCATAGTCCCTGCCTCAACCACCTCCTCCAGTCTTAAGCGGTTGGACAGGCTAGATGCAGGAAGATTGTTCCCGGTGTTGGGGAAGTCCAGAATCATTTTTTAC
Source organism: Leucoraja erinaceus (assembly GCF_028641065.1). Taxonomy (NCBI): domain Eukaryota; kingdom Metazoa; phylum Chordata; class Chondrichthyes; order Rajiformes; family Rajidae; genus Leucoraja; species Leucoraja erinaceus. Next base: position 28,174,309 of record NC_073378.1, on the reverse strand, counting down.
ACAGAGAGTGGTGAATCTCTGGAATTCGCTGCCACAGAGGGTAGTTGAGGCCAGTTCATTGGCTATATTTAAGAGGAGTTAGATGTGGCCCTTGTGTCTAAAGGGATCAGGGGGTATGGAGAGAGGCAGGTACAGGATACTGAGTTGGATGATCAGCCATGATCATATTGAATGGCGGTGCAGGCTCGAAGGGCCGAACGGCCTACTCCTGCACCTATTTTCTATGTTTCTATGTTTCTATGAGTCATAGAGTGATACAATGTGGAAACAGGCCCTTCGGCCCAGCTGAAGATAGACACAAAATATTGGAGTAACTCAGTGGGACAGACAGCATCTCTGGAGAGAAGGAATGAGTAACGTTTCGGGTCGAGACCCTTCTTCAGACTATCTTCCCACATTCCTGTGTCTATCTTCGGTTTAAACCAGCGTCTACAGTTCCTTCCTAAATTAAACTGAATCGCGGTGTCTAAAGATAAAGCCAGTCAAGGCATAACTGAAACAACATTCTGGATTATGTTGCTTGAGAAATCCAATTTGAATCTTTAGGAGGTGGACAGAAACTACATGGTGACCTCCAGAGCCTTTGTGGTTCTGGTCGCCATGACAACAGCCCATCTCCGGCCTAGCGATGCTGAAGGCAGCATTAACTACTCGGATAACTAAAATTGGGATCCCTCTCTCCTCCCACGCATTAAGGTGCTAGGTTCTCTTTTGGAAAGGATATCAGCGAGAAAATTATGCATAGAAGATGGAACAGTACAGCACGATGGCGCAGCGGTAGAGTTGCTGCCTCACGGCGCCAGAGACCCACGTTTCATCCTGACCACGGGTGCTGTCTGTACGGAGCTTGTACGTTCTCACCGTGACTTGCGTGGGATTTTCGCCGGGCGCTCCGGTTTCCTCCCACACTCTAAGGACGTACAGGTTTGGAGGTTAATTGGCTTCAGTATACCTGTAAATTGAAAAATTGTCCCTAGTGTGTGTTGGATAGTGTTAGTCCGCAGGGATCGCTGGTCAGTGTGGACTCGGTGGGCCGAAGGGCCTGTTTCCGCGCTGTATCTCTAAACTAAACTAAACTAAACTAAAACAAATCTTTGTGATCAGCGATCGCTTGGTCTGGCAAGGCACAGAAGTGTGAAAACGCACACCTCCAGATTCTGAGACAATTTCGTCCCAGCTGTTATCAGGCAACTGAACCATCCTACCACAACCAGAGAGCGGTCCTGAGCGACTACCTATCTCATTGACGACCCTCAGACTATCCTTGATCAGACTTTAGAGGTTTTACCTTGCACTAAACGTTATTCCTTTTATAGACAGAAAATGAAGGAGTTTGTACGTTCTCCCCGTGACCTGCGCGGGTTTTCCCCGAATGTATGCGGTATCCTCCCACATCCCAAAGACGTACAGGGTTGAAGGTTAATTGGCTTCGGTAAAAACGATGAATTTTCTCTAGTGTGTGTAGGATAGCATTAGTGTGCAGGGATCGTTGGTCGGCATGGACAAGGTGGGCCGAAGGGCCTGTTTCCACATTGTATCTCTACACTGTAAACCAAACTAAACTAAGCACAACAACAGGCCCTTCGGCCCATAATGTCTTTAGTTTTAGTTTCATTTTATTATAGAAACGTAGAAACATAGGTACAATGTAAAGGCCTGCCATTCGGGCATGCGAGCCTGCACCGGCAAGCGTGACCTAACTGATCATCGCTTGAGCCGTACCTGCCTGTGGCCAATCGCGATCCCTTAGCCAGAAGGGCCAAGCTAACTCCCTCTTAAATCGAGCCAAGTGACTGGCCTCGAAGCGGCTGCGGGCCGGCAGGAGAGTTCCGTGCGGAACATTTAAACACTCTGTGTCAAAAAAGTTCTTCTCATCCCCCCCGCGATGTTGGGACCCCCTTATCCACACAACTCCATACGGCTCCAGCGATCGAAGTGGGACCGGCCCCGCGAGGCCGTACGGCTAAAGCGACCACATTAGTGTCGCGCTTGGTACATGCAGGTAAAGGGCCGTCCCACGGGCCTTGCGACCTGCATGCGGCAAGCGTGACCTAAATAATCGACAATAGACAATACGGCCTGCGGCAATCGCAGGATTAGGCCAGAAGCCTTCAAGCCGTGCACCGCCATTCAATGTGACATGGTGATCATCCCCAATCAGTACCCTGTTCCTGCCTTCTCCCCATATCCCCTGACTGCGCTACATTTAAAGAGTCAGTTTTTCTGAGCTCTCTCTTGCGTGCTGTCCAGTCAGCTGGAAAGACAACAACTGATTACGGCTCCAGCCGTCGAAGTGTACAGATGATAGCGATTTTAGACGGTACTATGGATAGGACCACATTGTGGAGAGATATGCCGCCAAACTGGGCAAGTGTGACTAGTGGTAGCTGGGGCATGCCCTTAAAGCTTTTGTTGCAATAGACAATAGATAATAGACAATAGAAAATAGACAATAGACAATAGGTGCAGGAGTAGGCCATTCGGCCCTTCGAGCCAGCACCGCCATTCAATATGGTCATGGCTGATCATCTACAATCAGTACCCCGTTCCTGCCTTCTCCCCAGTCTCCGCTATCTTTAAGAGCCCTATCTGGCTCTCTCTTGCGTGCTATCCAGTCAGCCGAAAGACAATAAATGATTACAATCGAGTCGTCCACCGTGTACAGATGAAAGTACATTTAGACAGGTACATGGATAGGACAGGTTTGGAGGGATATAAGCCAAACTGGGCAAGTGTGACTAGTGTAGCTGGGACATGTTGGGCGGTGTGGGCACGTTGGTCGGTGTGGGCATGTTGGGAGGTGTGGGCATGTTGGGCGGTGTGGGCATGTTGGGCGGTGTGGGCACGTTGGGCTGTGTGGACATGTTGGGCGGTGTGGGCACGTTGGTCGGTGTGGGCATGTTGGGAGGTGTGGGCATGTTGGGCGGTGTGGGCACGTTGGGCTGTGTGGGCATGTTGGGCGGTGTGGGCACGTTGGGCGGTGTGGGCACGTTGGGCTGTGTGGGCATGTTGGGCTGTGGGCATGTTGGTGTGTGGGCACGTTGGGCGGGTGTGGGCATGTTGGCCTGTGTGGGCAAGTTTGGGCGGTGTGGGCACGTTGGGTGGTGTGGGCACGTTGGGCGGTGTGGGCACGTTGGGCGGTGTGGGCATGTTGGGCGGTGTGGGTACGTTGGGCGGTGTGGGTACGTTGGGCTGTGTGGGTACGTTGGGCTGTGTGGGCATGTTGGGCGGTGTGGGCACGTTGGGTGTGTGTGTGGGCACGTTGGCCTGTGTGTGGGCATGTTGGGCGGTGTGGGCATGTTGGGCGGTGTGGGCATGTTGGGTGGTGTGGGCACGTTGGGTGGTGTGGGCACGTTGGGTGGTGTGGGCATGTTGGGGGCGGTGTGGGCATGTTGGGCGGGTGTGGGCATGTTGGGCGGTGTGGGCATGTTGGGCGGTGTGTGGGCATGTTGGGCGGTGTGGGCATGTTGGGTGGTGTGGGCATGTTGGCCGGTGTGGGCATGTTGGGCGGTGTGGGCACCCTGTGACTAGTGTAGATGGGGCATGTTGGGCGGTGTGGGCATGTTGGGCGGTGTGGGCATGTTGGGCGGTGTGGGCATGTTGGGGTTGTGTGGGCATGTTGGGCGGTGTGGGCATGTTGGGCGGTGTGGGCATGTTGGGCGGTGTGGGCATGTTGGGCGGTGGGTGGGCGGTGTGGGGCGGTGTTGGCATGTTGGGCGGTGGGCATGTTGGGGGTGTGGGCATGTTGGGCGGTGTGGGCATGTTGGGCGGTGTGGGCATGTTGGGCGGTGTGGGCATGTTGGGCGGTGTGGGCACGTTGGGCGGTGTGGGGACGTTGGGGGGAGTGGGCAGGTTGGGCGGTGTGGGCACGTTGGGCTGTGTGGGCACGTTGGGCGGTGTGGGCACGTTGGGCGGTGTGGGCACGTTGGGCGGTGTGGGCATGTTGGGGGCGGTGTGGGCACGTTGGGCGGTGTGGGCATGTTGGGCGGTGTGGGCATGTTGGGCGGTGTGGGCATGTTGGGCGGTGTGGGCATGTTGGGTGGTGTGGGCATGTTGGGCGGTGTGGGCACGTTGGGCGGTGTGGGCACGTTGGGCGGTGTGGGCATGTTGGGCGGTGTGGGCATGTTGGGCGGTATCCACACTGTAACGCTCGATGACTCGATGAGATACAGGGGCCGCAGTCTGCTCATAATACTCCAAATGCTGTCTGACCAGTGCCTTATAGTGTAGAGGTCAAAGCTGATCTATATCCTGCTGTCTACTTTGACAGCCTTCCTCACAGTCCGGGACCCCAGCAATCCTTGGTATAATTTGCAAACTAACCAACCAACCCGTCCACCATTACGCCCAAGACATTTGTATCTGCCTCCACAACCCTGTAATCATAAGGACATAAAGGATAGGAGCAGAATTAGGCCATTGAGCCCATCAAGTCTACTCCGCCATTCAATCTTGGCTGATCTATCTCTCCCTCCTAACCCCATTCTCCTGCCTTCTCCCCATAACCCCTGACACCCGCACTGATCAATAATCTATCTATCTTGTCCTTAAATATATCCACTGACTTAGCCTCCACAGCCGCCTCTGGCAATGAATGCCACAGATTCACCACCCTCTGACTACAGAAATTCCTCCTCATCTCCTTCCGAAAAGAACGTCCTTTAGTTCTGAGGCTGTGCCCTCTGGTCCTAGACTCTCTAACTAGTGGAAACATCCTCTCCACATCCATTCTATCCAGGCCTCTCACTGTTCGGTAAGTTTTAATGAGGTCCTCCCCCCCCTTCCCCTCATCCTTCTAAACTCCAGCGAGTACAGGCCCAGTGCTGTCAAACGCTCATCACATGTTAACCCACTCATTCCTGGTATCGTTCTTGTAAACCTCCTCTGGACCCTCTCCAGAGCCGGCACATCCTTCCTGAGATAAGGGGCCCAAAATTGCTCACAACACTCCAAATGCGGCCCGACCAGCGCCTTATAGAGCCTCTACGATTAATGATGTCATGTGCAAAAATGAAATGCTGAGACAAAAGTCAGAAATGAAATGAAAGGATGAAACCGAAGTTGTGCAGACCATGGGACGAGGATGTGAGTCTAATCTAGTTAGACCAGAGGGAATGGATTGGCCTTCTTCCCACAAGCCTCATTATCTACTGGTGCCGGGCCACACAACTACTTATTATTATGCTGTCAACATCAAGTTTTTTACTCTTCTCTGCACTCAAAGCTAAGAAATTCTTTCCGAGACGCTCTCACTCGGCACCGGATAGCATATTCATTCCCATTCCCAACAGCGTTCAATTTACCACAGCTGCCCACGCACACTCTGCATTGGAATTGCATTGGGTGGTCACGGTGGCGCAGCGGTAGAGTTGCTGTCTTACAGCGAATGCAGCGCCGGAGACCTGGGTTCGACCCTGACTACGGGTGCTGTCTGTGCGGAGTTTGTCCGTTCTCCCTGTTATCCATGTTCTCCACAGATGCTGCCTGACCCGCTGAGTTACTCCAGCACTCTGTGAATGTTCTCCACAGATGCTGCCTGACCCACTGAGTTACTCCAGCACTCTGTGAAACGTCACCTATCCATCTTCTCCACAGATGCTGCCTGACCCGCTGAGTTACTCCAGCACTCTGTGTCTATCTTCGCTGTCAACCAACATCTGCAGTTCCTTCCTAAAATAAACTTATTATTATCATGTTTAACAAGGTACAGTGAAGAGCCTTGTTCTGCTTGTTCTTCAATCAGGTCAGATGGTACCACACATACAGACGAATTGGGCCGAATGGCCTGTTTCCATGCTGTGTGACTGCTGGTGTAACCGGGCCATCGATGGTTGCCGTGGACTCGGACGTTGCTGTCCCGACACCAAGTCACCAAGTGTGTAAGAAGGACCTGCAGATGCTGGTTTAAACCAAAGATAGACACAAATTGCTGGAGCAAGCCAACAGGACAGGCAGCATCTCTGGAGAGAAGGAATGGGTGGCGCAGCGGTAAAGTCGCTGCCTTACAGCGAATGCAGCGCCGGAGACTCGGGTTCGATCCCGACTACGGGTGCTGTCTGTACGGAGTTTGTACGTTCTCTCCCCGTGACCCGCGTGGGTTTTCTCCGAGATCTTCGGCTTCCTCCCACCCTCCAAAGACGCGCAGGTTTGCAGGTTAATTGGCTTGGTGCAAATGTAAAAAAATGTCCCTCGCGGGTGTAGGATCGCTGGTCGGCGTGGACTCAGCGGGCCGAAGGGCCTGTTTCTGCGCTGTATCTCTAAACGAAATGAAACTGAGAAGGGCTACAATGCTGGGGGTCTACACTGTGTGGCTCAAATTACAATCACTGTATCTGTATTCTTGCATTTCCTACTTAAACTATGACTATCTTAAACCCCTTTATCTGTCCACTGTAAATGGATTAGTTGTAATCATGTACTGTCTTTCTGCTGACGGGTTAGCACGCAACAAAAAGCTTTTCGCTGCACCTCGGTACACGTGACAATAAACTAAACTAAACTAAACTATAAGGCACTGGTCAGACCACATTTGGAGTATTGTGAGCAGATTGGGACCCCATATAGAAACATAGAAATATAGAAAATAGGTGCAGGAGTAGGCTATTTGGCCCTTCGAGCCAGCACCGCCATTCAATATGATCATGGCTGATCATCCAACTCAGTATCCTGTACCTGTCTTCTCTCCATACCCCTTGATCCCTTTAGCCACAAGGGCCACATCTAACTCCCTCTTAAATATAGCCAATGAACTGGCCTCAACTACCTTCTGTGGCAGAGAGTTCCAGAGATTCACCACTCTCTGTGTGAAAAATGTTTTCCTCATCTCGGTCCTAAAGGATTTCCCCCTTATCCTTAAACTATGACCCCTTGTCCCATATATCATCGGGTCACAGAGTGATACAGTGTGGATACAGTCCAACTTGCCCACACCAGCCACCATGTCCCAGCTACACTAGCCCCACATGCCCACATTTGGTCCATATCCCTGTCCTATCCATGTACCTGTCTAAATGCTTCTTAAACGTTGGGATATTCTCTGTTTCGTTTATTGTCACGTGTATCGAGGTACAATGAAAAGCTTTTGTTGCATGCTATCCAGTCAGCGGAAAGACTGTACATCGGAGGAAGGATGTGCTGGCTCTGGAGAGGGTCCAGAGGGGGTTTACGAGAATGATCCCAGGAATGAGTGGGTTAACGTATGATGAGCGTTTGACGGCACTGGGCCTGTACTCGCTGGAGTTTAGAAGCATAAGGTGGTGGGGGGGAACCTCATTGAAACTTACCGAACAGTGAAAGGCCTGGTTAGAGTGGATGTGGAGAGGATGTTTCCACTAGTGGGAGAGTCTAGGACCAGAGGGCACAGCCTCAGAATAAAAGGATGTACCTTTAGAATGGAGATGAGGAGGAATTTCTTTAGTCAGAGGGTGGTGAATCTGTGGAACTCATTGCCACAGACGGCGGTGGAGGCCAAGTCAGTGGATATTTTTAAAGCGGAAATTCACAGGTTCATAATTAGTACGCGTGTCAAGGATTATGGGGAGAAGGCAGGAGAATGGGGTTGAGAGGGAAAGATAGATCAGCCATGATTGAATGGTGGAGTAGACTCCATGAGTCGAATGGCCTAATTCTTCTCCAAGAGGTTATAAGAAAAGATATGTAATACCCGAATGTGTAGGAAAGAACTGCAGATGCTGGTTTAGACCAAAGATAGACACAAAATGCTGGAGTAATTCAGCGGGACAGGCAGCATCTCTGGAGAGAAGGAATGGGTGACATTTTGGGTCGAGTCCCTTCTTCAGACTGAGAGTCAGGGGAGTGGGATTCTAGAGATATGGAAGGGTAAGGTGTGAGAGAATGGAGCAGCTGGGCTTGTACACTCTGGCGTTTGAAGGATGAGAGGGTATCTCATTGAAACAGATAAGACTGTTAAGGGCTTGGACACGCTAGAGGCAGGAAACATGCTCCCGATGTTGGGGGAGTCCAGAACCAGGGGCCACAGTTTAAGAATAAGGGGTAAGCCATTTAGAAAGGAGACGAGGAAACACTTTTTCTCACAGAGAGTTGTGAGTCTGTGGAATTCTTTGCCTCAGAGGGCGGTGGAGGCTGGTTCTCTGGATGCTTTCAATGGAGAGCTAGATAGGGCTCTTAAAGATAGTGGAGTCAGGGAATATGGGGAGAAGGCAGTAACGGGGTACTGATTGGGGATGATCAGCCATGATCACATCGAAGGGCCGAATGGCCTACTCCTGCACCTATTGTCTATTGTCTATTGTAAACGACAGATCAAAGCAGATGAGGTTAAGGAAATGTAGAAAGGTTCACAGTGAATCTCCAGAGGCTGAAACGTCAGCCATTCCTTCTCTCCAGAGATGCTGCCTGTCCCACTAGGGTTACTCCAGCATTTAGTGTATGTCTTCTGTGTGTAAAAGCCATCACTGACTTGGTTCACCTTCTCATGGCCTGATGTATCCAGCACACCCAAACAGAATCTGTCCTTTCTGGCCTTATGAGAGATACAACACTATTTACTCTGCCTATCTCTACAAATAAAGTTAAGACAAGGACAGGAGGCGTTCAGTGACATCTCAGACAGCTTTGGGGGGTAAAGTTGGCAAACAGGATTTTCTCAAGGGTTGGGAAGTCAAATATTTTACAAACAAAACTATCAGAACATTCTGACAATAACATGTGTAAACAACGAGACGTTGATATCGCCATCGTCTAGTCATCGTCTGTGGCTCCTCCATTGTCAGAGTGAGGTTAAACACAAATTGGACGAACAGCATCTCATATTTTGCTTGGGCAGCTTACAGCCCAGTGGTATGAATATTGATTTCTCTCATTTCAAGTAGCCCCTGAATTCCCTCTCTCTCCTACCCTCCCCCACCCAAGTCGCACCAGCTTCTCGTTCTCACCCAACAACGGCCTGTTTCCTTTATCATCGTAACTTTTTTGCATATCTTTCATTCATTGTTCTTTATCTCTCCACATCACCGTCTGTATCTCTCGTTTCCATCTTCCCCTAACCTGTCTGAAGAAGGGTCTCGACTCGAAACGTCACCCATTCCTTCTCTCCGGAGATGTTGCCTGCTCCGCTGAGTTACTCCAGCTTTGTGTCTATCATAGAAACATAGAAACATAGAAATTAGGTGCAGGAGTAGGCCATTCGGCCCTTCGAGCCTGCACCGCCATTCAATATGATCATGGCTGATCATCCAACTCAGTATCCCGTACCTGCCTTCTCTCCATACCCTCTGATCCCCTTAGCCACAAGGGCCACATCTACCTCCCTCTTAAATATAGCCGATGAACTGGCCTCAACTACCCTCTGTGGCAGAGAGTTCCAGAGATTCACCACTCTCTGTGTGAAAAAAGTTCTTCTCATCTCGGTTTTAAAGGATTTCCCCCTTATCCTTAAGCTATGACCCCTTGTCCTGGACTTCCCCAACATCGGGAACAATCTTCCTGCAATATATGCAATACATGCAATCATAGGGTGATACAGCGTGAAAACAGGCCCTTCTGCCCAACTTCCCCACACTAACCAACATGTCCCATCTACACTATTCCCACCTGCCTGCATTCATAAGATCATAAATGATAGGTGCAGAATTAGGCCATTCGGCCCATCAAGTCTACACCACTCAATCATCTACACTAGTCCCACCTGCCTGCACTTGGTCCATATCCCTCCAAACCTGTCCTATCCATGAACCTGTCTAACTGTTCCTTAAACATTGGGATGGTCCCAGCCTCAACATCACCTCTAGCAGCTTGTTCCATACACCCGCCACCCTTTTGTGTGAAAAAGTTACCCATCAGATGCCTATTAAATCTTTTCCCCTTCACGTTGAGCCTATGTCCTCTGATCCTCGATTCCCCTTCTCTGGGCGAGAGACTCTGTGCATCTAAAATTCTCTGTACGTTGATTGAGAAAGAGATTTAGTTTAGTTTAGTTGAATGATACAGTGCGGAACCAGGCCCTTTGGCGCAGCGAGTCCTCGCCGACCAGCGATCCCTGCACACTAACACTATCCTACACACACTAGTGACAATTTACAATTATACCAAGCCTATTAACCTACAAAACTGCACATCTTTGGAGTGTGGGAGGAAACCGAAGATCTCGGAGAAAACCCACGCAGGTCACGGGGAGAACGTACAAACTCAGTACAGACAGCGCCCGTAATCTGGATCGAACTTAAAAATAAGGGGTAAGCCATCTAGAATGGAGACGAGGAAACACTTTTTTCACACAGAGAGTTGTGAGTCTGTGGAATTCTCTGCCTCAGAGGGCGGTGGAGGCCGGTTCGCTGGATGCTTTCAAGAGAGAGTTAGATAGAGCTCTTAAAGATAGCAGAGTCCGGGGATATGGGGAGAAGGCAGGAACGGGGTACTGATTGAGGATGATCAGCCATGATCACATTGAATGGCGGTGCTGGCTGGAAGGGCCGAATGGCCTACTCCTGCACCTATTGTCTATTGTCTATTGTGTTTTGGGTCCGTGGCGCTGTGCGGCAGTAACTCTCCCGCGGGGAGTTGGAGAATGTTAGTTCAGGGTTTCTCCCGTCACTAGATCAGAGTAAATGTGCAGCAACACTTCATTCTGTAAACGGTTCCAAATTAGCAAACGCCACTTAGCTTTTTGCCTCATTATGGAGATTCCGTCAGCGCTCGACATTGCTTGAGGATGCGAACTGGAGTAAACAACACCTTGTCGACTTTGAGAGGTGGTGGGGGAGTGAGCACAGGAGCCCCCGGCGATAGGTTGGGGGAAGACTCAGGCCTTCTTGCTCCCATCCTTCAACATACAGCCCCTACAGCACGGATACAGGCCCTTCGGCCCAACTCCTCCATGCCGGCATTAAAGGAGGCCAATGTGGGTTTCCCCTTGTTTTTGTTTTTTCCATACAAAATGCTTTTATTCAGAACAAACAAAAATACAAAGTAGTACCTGTCCCGCCATCAAAGAATGCCTACATTGGCATTTTACAAAGTTATCAAAATTGAAATATTAACATTTTTATCAACAATACATTCGACCTGCCGCGATGACCAGCGTTCCCAGAAGGCGTCCAGAGTCCCCGTGGGCACCGCGTGTTCCCTCTCCAGGGCCACGTGGGCACGGCCGTGACCCCAGAAGAGGGGCAGGCAGCCGACCGCTGTGTGGCTGTCCATTGCCCGCTGCATGGGTGTTCAGTTCAGTCCAGTTTATTGTCATGTGTACCGAGGCTATTTGCCGCGTGCTAACAAGTCCGCGGAAAAGGCAATACATGATTACCATCTAGCCATGCACAGTGTTAGGTTCAAGATAGACACAAAATGCTAGAATAACTGGCAGCATCTCTGGAGAGAAGGAATGGGTGACGTTTCGGGTCGAGACCCTCCTTCAGACTCAATGAGAGATGATAAGGGAATAACGTTTAGTGAAAGGTAAAGCCAGCAAAGTCCGATCAAGGATAGCCAACGCTTTAGAAGGTAGTTCGGGACTGCTCTCACCTTGTGGTAGGAAGGTTCAGTTGCCTGATAACACAGCGGGCCTTCCAGCTCCTCTCGGGGTTGCTTGACTGGTGTGCAGCGGAGCTGGCCTTACCCTGCGAATATACCTCCACTCACTTGCTGATGAAGTCAGTCACGGCAGTGGCATTACTCATTCAGGTTAGCTGCAGAATCCATGAATATAGACAGTCCACTGGCACAAAGCCGTCGCATACGTCATCCTTGTCCGATGAGCAGCTTCTTTACTCCCACCCTCATGTCTGTACATACAGCACGGAAACAGGCCCTTCGGCCCAACCCCTGCATGCCGACCAAGATGCTGGCCAGGGTGGGTTTTAGACAATAGACATTAGACAATAGGTGCAGGAGTAGGCCATTTGGCCCTTCGAGCCAGCACCGCCATTCAATGGCTGATCATCCCCAATCAGGACCCCGTTCCTGCCTTCTCCCCATATCCCCTGACTCCGCTATTTTTAAGAGCCCTATCTAGCTCTCTCTTCAAAGTATCCAGAGAACCGGCCTCCACCGCCCTCTGAGGCAGAGAGTTCCTCAGACTCACCACTCTCTGTGTGAAAAAGTGTTTCCTCGTCTCCGTTCTAAATGGCTTACTCCTTATTCTTAAACTGTGGCCCCTGGTTCTGGACTCCCCCAACATCGGGAACATGTTTCCTGCCTCTAGCGTGTCCAAGCCCTTAACAATCTTATATGTTTCAATGAGATACCCTCTCATCCTTCTAAACTCCAGAGTGTACAAGCCCAGCCTCTCCATTCTCTCAGCATATGACACTCCCGCCATCCCGGGAATGAACCGTATAATGTGCGGGGGTCGCTGGTCGGCGCGGACCTGGTGTGTCGAAGGGCCTGTTTCCGCGCTGTATCTCTAAAGTAAACTAAAACTATCCACTGCCTTGGCCTCCACAGCCACCTGTTCTATGATATGCAGGGACTGGAGGGAAATGGATCACGTGCAGGCAGATGAGATTAGTTCAACTTGGCGTTGTGTTTGGCACGGACATTGTGTGCCGAAGGGCCTGTTCCTGTGCTGTACTCCTCCGTGTCACATATGCAAACTACAGCAGTGGAAGGGTTGACATCCATCTTAAGCTGCTCTGAATAAACCAGGGACCCGAGGGCAAGAACAGAAAACTGGGCGATCGTATTGCTGAGTACCTCCGCACAGTCCGCCTGGACCTACCTGATCTCCCGATAGCCCAGCACTCTAACTCCCCCTCCCATTCCCACACTGACCTTTCTGTCCTGGGCCTCCTCCACTGACAGAGTGAGGCCCAACGCAAATTGGAGGAACGACACCTCATATTTCGCTTGGGCTGCTTGCACCCCAGCGGTATGAACATTGACTTCTCTAACTTCAAGTAGCCCTTGCTTTCCCTCTCTCTCCATCCCCTCCGCACCCAAGTCGTTGTACCCATTTCAAAGTCGTCTTGTTGAGTCTCATTGTCCGCAAATAGTTTTAACGGGTCCACAGTTTTCCTTTGTCATCCTTACTGTTGTGCATCTCTTTTGTTCTTTATCTCTCTACATCACCGTCTATATCTCTTGTTTCCCTCTCCTCTGACTCTCCGTCTGCAGGAGGGTCTCGACCCGAAACGTCACCCATTCCTGCTCACCAGAGATGCTGCCTGACCCGCTGAGTTACTCCAGCACTCTGTGAAACGTCACCTATCCATGTTCTCCACAGATGCTGCCTGACCCGCTGAGTCTAGCATTTTGTGCCTACCTGCAGTTCCTTCTAACATAATACCGTGTTTGGGCCTCACCTCAGAAGCCTGACATTTTTCGAGAAACTTTCTTTCAGGAAAAAAGACTAATCTTCGTCTGGTGTGGAGATGACAAGTCGAACAGTGACAGGACACACGCAATGGGAAGAGCTCCTGTGGAATATTCCGTTTCCATGGCGACGGGTTTGGGTGTCTGCCGGAGTAATGAATGCATGGTTTTTCACTCAGTGCTCCACAGAGCAGGACATCATCTCCCCATTCATAAATATTTCATGCACCTCAGCAGAAGCATTCCGTCATTTCTGGGAACAGTCAGCCTCAACTTGTCATTCCCGACATGAGATGGGCACAAAGTGCCGGAGTAACTCAGCTGGGACAGGCACGCTTCTCCGGAGAGGAGGAATGGGCGACGTTGTGGGTTGAGGCCTTCGGAAGAAGGGTCTCCGCATGAAACGTCACCCATTCCTTCTCTCCAGAGATGATGCCTGTCCCGGCTGAGTTACTCCAGCATTTAGTGTCTCACTGTTTCAGACCAGCGCATGCAGCTCCTCCCTGCACATTACCGACACTATAAACGGCAAATGTAGACCTCTCCCACCATTCCTTCATGGCATAAAGGGTGGTCTAGGGCGGCCACAGTGGCGCAGCGGTAGAGTTGCTGCCTTACAGCGTTTTCAGCTCCAGACACCCAGGTTTGATCCTGACCACGGGTGCTGTCTGTACGGAGTTTGCACGTTCTTCCAGTGACCTGTGTGGGTTTCCTCCTGGTGCTCCGGATTCCTCCCACTCTCCAAAGACGCGCAGGTTTCCAGGTTAATTGGCTTTTACGATTACAATTCAAATAACAATGTTACGAAAGCCAATTATTTTGGTGTGAGAACCTTATCTAGCATTGTATGGAACTTTACTGAGGTACAGTGAAATGCATTTTTTAATACAATTCAGTACAAGTATAGAGTATAAGCATCTAGATACATTTTAAGTTCATTAGTGGATTGTCACCTTGTTGTGGTGGAGAAGCTCGTGTAGTCCTGAGAGTGATGCCGTCTGGAGCTGTGCTCCTGGTAGGGTCACCCATGGGGGTAAGGTCGAGGGGGAAGTCTCTGACAAAGAGCGATCCAACCAAGACCTCAACGGTGGAACAGGCGGGGGACGATGGCTGACCTTAGTGGAGCGTCACAACGGCTGGGAAGGCGGATGAAGGCTGCAGCAGAAAAGGGTCTCCGGTTGTCTTGGATTCCGTGGCACTGGATCCTGACCCAGATCTGTCAAGGACCGTGGGGTGGCTGTCTGTGCACCAGTCTCCCCACGTTAAACAAAGTCACGCACAGGCGCCCTCCCAAAAGGGGACAGTCATACTCGTTTCGAGTGACCGCTGATGATGAGCAGGGACAGGCCCATCGGCGCCGATGAAGTATCCCAGCGAACTGTCCAGAGGATGTCCTGAGTTATTCCAGCATTTTGTGCCTTTCTTCAGCTTATACCAGCATCTGCACTTCCTTCCTGCACATGTCGTGAGGAGGTGACTGGCACCGTCCAAATGCAAGTCTTGCCGGTCAGCAGTGAACCACGCTGACGTGCATGCGTCCAAGCTACACAGGCCCTTCGGCCCACCGAGTCCATGCCGACCCGTGATTCCTCGTATACTAACACTATCCTACACACACTAGGGACAATTTAAAATTATACCAAGCTAATTAACCTACAAACCTGGACGTTTTTGGCGTGTGGGAAGAAACCGGAGCACCCAGAGAAAACCCACGTGGTCACGGGGAGAACGTACAAACTCCGTATAGACGGTACTAGTAGTCAGGATTAAACTCGGGTCTCTGGCGCTGTGAGGCAGCAACTCTATCACTGCGCCACTGTGCTGGTATTGTACTAGATGTTGCACGCAAAACGCAAAATAGGTATATTTACAGATGCTGCCTGACCCGCTGAGTTATTCCAGCACTTTGTAACATTTGCTAATGTTACCTTGAATCCCTTCATCTAAATCATTAACGTATATTGTAAATAGATGCGGTCCCAGCACTGAGCCTTGCGGTACCCCACTAGTCACTGCCTGCCATTCTGAAAGGGACCCGTTAAGCCCTACTCTTTATTTCCTGTCTGCCAACCACTTCTCTATCCATGACAGCACGCTACCCCCAATACCATGTGCCCTAATTTTGCCCACTAATCTCCTGTGTGGGACCTTATCAAATGCTTTCTGAAAGTCCAGGTACACTACATCCACTGGCTCTCCCTTGTCCATTTTCCTAGTTACATCTTCAAAAAATCCCAGAAGATTAGTCAAGCATGATTTCCCCTTCGTAAATCCATGCTGACTCGGACCGATCCTGTTACTGCTATCCAAATGTGCGGCTATCTCATCTTTTATAATTGACTCCAGCATCTTCCCCACTACCGATGTCAGGCTAACTGGTCTATAATTCCCTGTTTTCTCTCTCCCGCCTTTCTTAAAGTGGGATAACATTAGTTACCCTCCAATCCTCAGGAACTGATCCTGAGTCTATAGAACATTGGAAAATTATCACCAATGCATCCACAATTTCTAGAGCCACTTCCTTAAGTACCCTGGGATGCAGACCATCAGGCCCTGGGGATTTATCAGCCTTCAGTCCCATCAGTCTACCCAACACCATTTCCTGCCTAATGTGGATTTCCTTCAGTTCCTCCATCACCCCAGATCCTCTGGCCACTACTATATCAGGAAGATTGTTTGTGTCCTCCTTTGTGAAGACGGATCCAAAGTACCTGTTCAACTCATCTGCCATTTTCTTGTTCCCCATAATAAACTCACCTTTTACAGTCTTCAGGGTTCCAACTTTGGTCTTAACTAATTTTTTCCTCTTCACATAGCTAAAGAAGCTTTTACTATCCTCCTTTATATTCGTCATATTTCCGCTGACTGGATAGCACGCAACAAAAAAAGTGTTTTTACTGTACCTCTGTACACCTGACAATAAACAAAACAAAATTAAATGTCATTCCCTTTATCCTGTATCAGTACACTGTGGACAGCTCGATTGTAATTGTGCATAGTCTTTTCTTTGACTGGTTCGCACGCCACATAAAAGCTACACCTGACAATAAACTAAACTATCAGCACACAGCATATAAACCATACAACAATTACAGCACGGAAACAGGCCATCTCGGCCCTTCTAGTCCGTGCCAAACACGTATTCTCCCCTAGTCCCATCTATCTGCACTCAGACCATAACCCCCCCATTTCTTTCCCGTCCATATACCTATCCAATTTATTTTTAAATAAAATCGAACCTGCCTCCACCACTTCCACTGGAAGCTCATTCCACACAGCCACCACTCTCTGAGTAAAGAAGTTCCCCCTCATGTTACCCCTAAACGTGTGTCCCCGAATTCTCAAATCATGTCCTCTTGTTTGAATCTTCCCTACTCTCAATGGAAAAAGCTTATCCACGTCAACTCTGTCTATCCCTCTCATCATTTTAAAGACCTCTATCAAGTCCCCCCCTAACCTTCTGCGCTCCAAAGAATAAAGACCTATGTAACCTACAGCGAACTAAACTAAACTTAAACGGCAAGGAAATTAAAACACCTTGAGGAAACCCACACTGTCACGGGCAAATGGGACCAGCTGGGATGGGTCGGCACAGACAGGTTGGGCTGAAGGGCCTGTTTCCGCCCTGTATGGCTCGAACATCAAATCTTGCCGGAATCAATACAAAATATTTTGCAATTCAGAATCAGGAAGGGTTGCAGAAGGAATGGGAGGGGGGGGGGGGGGGGGGGGGGGGAGAGAAAACTGGCCTCAGACCAAATACAGTATGCTACCATTGAAGATGTCTCTTTTCAATTTGAAGGAAAAAAATCCCGAACAGATTAATGAGGCTTTAACACCAGCCTTCTCTGTACACAGCTGTAATTAGATTAAGAATGTTGCCGTGCTATTACCAGTCGTGTCATCCCATAATCATGGTTATTTAATTAGAGACACATAATTGTAATGTGATTAGTTCCCATATAATTCACAACCGGCTGCCAAACCTGGATTATCTAAAAATGCAGTAGGGGCACCTTTGAAAAATATTCTAAGATATGCAATAATAAGTGATTCAAATGATAAAAGCATTTTTTTTAGATCACCAGGGTTCTCTCCGAATCCAATTGTGCATACGCAATTACTCGCAATGTAATTGCTCTCTGATTTCCTTGGTAGTTTTATACAAGCAAACCGTCTGGAAGCCATTTTTTCAAATAAGTAGTGTGGGCATCTATATTTACCATGCCAAGTGTAACTAGAACATAGAACACTGCAACACAAGAACAGGCCCTTCGGCCCACAATGGCCATGCTGAACATGATGCCAAGACCAACTCTTACCTGCCTGCACGTGATCAATGTCCCTCCATATCCATGTGCCTGTCCAAGTCTCTTAAACGCCACCATCGTATCTGCCTCCACCACCACCCCTGGCAGCGCGTTCCAGGCACCCATGACTCACATTTTTTCTCCTCCACGCCGTAATCACGTTCCCTTCAGATTTAATGCTATGTTGCGCGTTGTTGTTATTTAAAAGTTTAAAAAAAGCCAACTTTGACAAGATTTTTACTGTTAAAATCCTTCCTGCCGGATTCCAACAAACTTTGACACAAAGTTGCAACACAGGAACACTCCGTGCTTCCAGCAACTTTTCACCTGAATGCGATATCACTGTCCTCCAACTGACATTTGCAACAGTGTTGCCATCATAGCTCTTGGCAGGACAGGATGGGTGAGTCAATTGGTATTGCAATTGGGGATGTGTTGGAATTTGTTTTTCAGTACAGTGCTCCAGGAGGCAGGGGAGTGCTGGAATCTTGCATTCAACAACGGATCGAGTTGGGGGACCACGCCTCCTGTGCGGGCTACAGGTTAGTGGTGCAGTAATGCGTTGGGAAACGGGTTGCGTTGAGGGCCTAGGCCTCCCATGTGACAGAGAGACAGTTGGTCTAGTCTCCTTTAAACATTGCACCTTAAAGCTATCCCCTCGAGTATTTGAGTTTACTTCGGAGTCAAGTGAGTGACTACGTGAAGAGCCCGCTCAGCACGCATGCGCGGCATTACGTTCAGCAGTGCAACAGCGGCGCATCGGGAGTCAGGCGCTCCCGCTACGGGGTGAAAGAACGGACCGTCAGGTAAGCTCTGAGGTCGGGTTTTCTTTCACAGGGAGCCTTCTGCTTTCAGGCAGAGAACAAAGGCTCTAGAACAAACCTGCCCCCCGCTCGACTCCACGGAGGAGCGTTCCATCTGGGGGGGGGGGGCGCAGCAACAAGGCAGTACCGGGCGGTCCGCTATTCCCCAACACCGCGCCGAGCCCAGCCCGCTAGCGCCTGAGCAGCGGGCTGGAAGTAAAGCCACGGAAGAGGCGTCCGGCCGGTGGCTCCGACTTGTCGGACGGGGACGTCTCTCCACCCGCCCGGGGGAGAGTCAGCCACCTGAGCTGCATGGAGCGGCTCCTGGAGCAGGAGCTCCAGCGAGACGCGCTTCATGAGGGGCGCTCTGGCGGGGGAGTTCAGGCACAACCTCCACAGTGCCTTGTGCACTGGCCATTGCTTCCTCCTTACCCGAGGGTAACTTTGGTGACCAGGACTGGGCTGGTCAAGAAGAGGGGACGATGGCTGAAGATCTCGGGAGTATGCAAGGGGTGCAGGAACAGGAAGAGCTGCTAGGTGTGATGGACCGCTACGTGGAAACCCCATGTGCAGGAGGCCATTAAAGGCCAAACCAGCGGCCAGCATTAACCACCTCTCCAACAGGCCCCTACAGGAGAGGTGGTCAATAAGGCCTTAGAAACCTGCAGCGGATCATAGAAACATAGAAATTAGCAGGAGTGGGCCATTTGGCCCTTCGAGCCTGCACCGCCATTCAATATGATCATGGCTGATCATCCAACTCAGTATCCCGTACCTGCCTTCTCTCCATACCCCCTGATCCCCTTAGCCACAAGGGCCACATCTAACTCCCTCTTAAATATAGCCAATGAACTGGCCTCAACTACCCTCTGTGGCAGAGAGTTCCAGAGATTCACCACTCTCTGTGTGAAAAAGTTCTTCTCATCTCGGTTTTAAAGGATTTCCCCCTTATCCTTAAGCTGTGACCCCTTGTCCTGGACTTCCCCAACATCGGGAACAATCTTCCTGCATCTAGTCTGTCCAACCCCTTAAGAATTTTGTAAGTTTCTATAAGATCCCTTCTCAATCTTCTAAATTCTAGAGAGTATAAACCAAGTCTATCCAGTCTTTCTTCATAAGACAGTCCTGACATCCCAGGAATCAGTCTGGTGAACCGTCTCTGCACTCCCTCTATGGCAATAATGTCCTTCCTCAGATTTGGAGACCAAAACTGTACGCAATATTCCAGGTGTGGTCTCACCAAGACCCTGTACAACTGCAGTAGAACCTCCCTGTTCCTATACTCAATCCTTTTGCAATGAAAGCTAACATACCATTCGCTTTCTTTACTGCCTGCTGCACCTGCATGCCTACCTTCAATGACTGGTGTACCATGACACCCAGGTCTCGCTGCCTCTCCCCCTTTCCCAATCGGCCACCATTTAGATAATAGTCTGCTTTCCCGTTTTTGCCACCAAAATGGATAACCTCACATTTATCCACATTATACTGCATCTGCCAAACATTTGCCCACTCACCCAGCCTATCCAAGTCACCTTGCAGTCTCCTAGCATCCTCCTCACAGCTAACACTGCCCCCCAGCTTAGTGTCATCCGCAAACCTGGAGATATTGCCTTCAATTCCCTCATCCAGATCATTAATATATATTGTAAATAGCTGGGGTCCCAGTACTGAGCCTTGGGGGTACCCCACTAGTCACTGCCTGCCATTGTGAAAAGGACCCGTTTACTCCGGATCCTCAGGCTCCTGACGTCAGCCATCACATCGTTTGCTCGTTCCGTGGACAAATACGGAGATGACCACAACCTTCGTAAACAAATCATAAAACCTGCCATAAAATCCTAAATTTGCAGGGTTGTGCATACCCCAGCCACTGAGCCAGACCCACTGCTCTTTGGCAAAAACCTCACAAAGCATATGAAGGATATGAAAGAGGCTTTAAAAAGCTTTCGAGCAAACCGAAAACAATAATTCCTAAGCAGCAGCACCCCCTCGCGTCCATCAGTCGACGTCTACCATATCGGACTGATGAAAGCCAGGGGTCCGCATTCTATCCCGGAAGTCTTCTTTAGACCAGGGCCCAGAGCGGACCCCATGGAAAATGCGCCGACCCCCAACATCACCGCCACGTCAGACAACGTGCAACACTCGTTGGACCGGCAGGAAACAGAACAATACCCATAACCATGGAGGTGGGTGGGTCTGGTTCCTACCAGCATATAGAAAATAGGGGCTTAATAAAAACAGGGGGGAGATTACACCTGTTTTAAGAAGCACGGGAGTCTATAACGAGTGATCAGTATATACACAATGGCATTAGTGGATATAAAATATAATTCATACTAGAAAAATTGCCACCAGTTCAACATTCACCCCAGAGGGTATTTACCCTCTCTGTTAGAGAAACGAGAGGGACAAGCTGAACTGGCGAGACTAATTACAAAGGGTATCATGGGAAAACATGAACCCTTGGAATTCGTATAAAATATTCGTCACTAAACCCAAAAAAGATGGTGGATGTCGCATCTTCATTGACTTAACTTCACTAAATATGTTTGTTAAGTATATACATTTCAAAATGGAAACGGTTGTTACTGCCAAACAACTAATTTCCAAAGGATACTTCATGGCAAGCATTGATCTTAAAGATGTTTACTATTTAGTACCATTCACAAGGATCGTCGCAGATACCTGAAATTTACCTGGATGAGGTAGCTATGGCAGTTTAAAGCGTTACCCAATGGGTTCACATCAGCCCAAGATTATTCACCAAGATACTAAAACCAGCTCTGGCAATATTCAGAAGACAAAAACATATTGTCATGGCATAACTTGATGATATCTTAAATAATAGGCAAGACCATGGAATTGACTATGTTAGCTGTATCAGCTACCAAACAGTTATTTGAAACCCTGGGATTGTCTTACATCCAGATAAATCTAAGTTGAAGCCATCCACAATCATGGACTACTTGGGCTTCACAATTAATTCAGTCTACGTGACTGTAACATTGCCAAGAGACAAAACAGTTGAATTGGCACAATCATGCAACAATTTAATGATTCGGACCTTTGCGCTGTCAAAACATACAAAGAGCAAAGGTGCAGGCACCAAAACGACACACAGGTCATTATGATCGTGTCATAAAGTTACCCACTGAAGCAATATCAGAACTACAGTGGTGGGCAAAAACGTTTGGCATAGTTTCAGCCCTATTATCATCACTAACCCTACGTTAGTTATCCAAACAGATGCCAGTGCTCAAGGCTGGGGAGCAACTAACTCTATATCCAGCACAAGTAGTAGATGGACTAACCCAGAGTCATCGTTACCATTTACACTGGGCATTAATTATCTAGAGATGTTGGATGACTTTTATGGTTTAAAAGCATATGCACAAATACGCATCACTTGCATGTACGGTTACAAATAGATAATACTACAGTGGTGGCCTACATTAACCATATAGGCGGCATAAAATCGGTATCATGCGACAAGTTGGTCAACACAATTTGGCAATGGTGTGTCGAAAGACATATTTGGCTATCAGCAACTTACCTGCCAGGTAAGCTAAATATAGTGGCAGACACCAGGTCACGTAAATTTAATGACGACATCGAATGGATGTTAAACCGCCAAAAATTTGCAAAAGTTATCAAGCAATATGGCACGTCAGATATCGATTTATTTGCATCAAGGCTAAATCACCAGGTACCTATGTATGTATGTTGCTTGGGAACCAGACCCTGAGGCAGCAGCGGTAGATGCGTTTGCGCTGGATTGGGGAAATTCTTCTTCTATGCATTTCCTCCCTTCTGCCTCATCAGTCGGGGACTAAACACAATACAAATGGACTCTGCTTCAGGTATTTTGATAGTACCCGACTGGCCTACGCAGCCATGGTTCCCAATACTCCATGACATGGTTGTTGAAACTCCGATGGTATTTCCCAGTGACCCAGAGTTATTAACACCCAGTGTCGGGCACAAGCCACCCGTGCCATGAAAAAATCAAACTCCTGGGTTGCAGATTCTGCACAAACCACTTCTGGGACTGGGATTATCAGAACAAACCGTCAACACCATGTCAGCATCCCTCTGAACATCCACTAAAAACAGCACTTGTCCAGCATCAAAAAATGGGAGAAGTACTGCTTGGATACAGGGACCACCTACCACCTACAGTTACCAACATACTGGAATTCCTGGCGAACCTTCACCATGATGAAGGACTCAGCTACAGAGCCATCAACACAGCTAGAAGTGCCCTGCCTGTCTATTTAAAACCAGCTCCAGGACAACAGGCCATGGGGTCCCACCCGCTGGTGGTTAAACTAATGAAGGGTATTTACAACTCTAATCCTCTAGACCAAGGTACACCCATATATGGGATGTCAGTGTGGCCCTGACATACCTCAGGGGATGGCCACCAGCCAGATCCCTCAACCTGGAACAATCTATGCTCAAAACACTCATGTTGATGGCACTTGTATCTGCACAGAGGGTCCAGTCACTATACCTATTGCAATTGGACACCCTGCTCACAGCTCCAGACCAGATCTCTGTCGTTATCCAGGGAATGATCAAACAGAGCAGACCAGGAACACCTAATCCAGTCGTGGGGTTCTGGGCTTACCCACCAGAACCACGGTTATGTGCCATGACCCTACTATCCTACATAGATACAACCAAAATATTCGAGGGAGATGAAAAGCCTTGTGGGTCAGTCATAAAAACTTTATGGTCGGGTGACGAGTCAAACCATTTTGAGATGGCTCAAGCAGGTGCTAAAAGCTGCTGGGATAAACACTAACATGTACAAATTTCATTCCACCAGGGCAGCATCCACGTCGACGGCTAAAAGAATGGACTTGCCTATAGACCACATCCTGGCTACAGCAGGATGGCCGGGGGAAAGACCGTTCAGAAATTTTATAATAAGCCGTTGGCAAAACCTGTTTTATTTGCAGAAAAGATTTTACAGACTGCAAATATTTAATTTAAGCCCAGGGGAGCAATTTAATTTCTTTGTTGTTATTGTTAAAAAATACCATTGTGTTTTTCTACAAACAGATTCATTGGTTGATTACGATAACACACTTCCTCCCTCAAGGACTTCGGCAGTGCGTGAAGTAATAACTGTTACACGGTTTGAAATCACAGAGCTTTGAAGTCTTCACGTAGTCACTCACGTGACTCCGAAGTAAAATAGTAAGATTAAACGAGAACTTATCAGTTTGAAGTTTGATCTGTATTTTACGAGGAGTTACGATGAGGGATTACGTGCCCTCCGCTCCCACCCTCAATAATATGGGTCAAACTGATAAACTGATGTCTCCTTTTCTTTACTATGTTTACTTCAATAACTGTGTCTATCTGTGATTCCACACCGCTGCTTTGAAGTATGCCGCACATGCGTGCTGAGCGTGCTCTTCACGTAATTGCTCATCGTAACTCCTCATAAAATACAGATCAAACTTCAAACTGGAAAGTTCTTGTTTAATCTTACTATTATTCCATCCAAGCTTCATGAGCGTTATATTGCCACATGTCCAGAAACGGCCACGATTGAATGGCGGAGTAGACTTGATGGGCCGAATGGCCTAATTCTGCCCCTCTAATTTATGAATGTTCCAATTTGATGCTTCTTCCAAAAAAAAAGTGTTCCCTGCTTTTATCATGGACGAGATTGGTCGGAATCCTGGGAATTTGCACCCATTTGCTGGTTCCACCCTGATTGTACCAGGCGTGTTTGTTTCCTCCCCCTCGACCACCACAGCCCCGAAGTCGGCCAGCCTCGCGTTGGCAAGTCCTGGCTGGCTCTGCCTCCGGAGCCTCAAAGTTGGAGGCTGCCAGCTCTGCCATTAGGCCTCAGCGCAGACGGAGACGGGGATACGACAAGAAAAGGTCGCATCCTTCCCGAAGGAAGATACTAAAACAAGTTTCTCTCCCCCACTCACACATACACAACTAAAATAAACTGAAATAAACTGTAAACTGACAAAAGAAAACAAAAAGGGAAAAGACAAACGGACTGCAGGCGAGCCGCCACTTCCGGATAAGTTAAGCTACGCTCATTGGGCGACTGAGGAGACGACTCACGACCGTACTGGCGACACCCTGGCCTAGTCGCCTGTAGTCGCTTAAAAATGAGCCTAAGTGGGACAGGCCCTTCACACTATCCTACACACACCAGGACAATTTTACATTTACAATTTTACCAAAGTCGATTAACCTACAAACCTGCACGTCTTTGGGGTGTGGGGGGAAACCAGAGCACACAGGGAAAACCCACGCAGGTCACGGGGAGAACGTGCAAACTCTGTACAGACAGCACCCGTAGTCAGGATCGAACCCGGGTCTCTGGCGCTGTGAGGCAGCAACTCTACCGCTGCGCCACTGTGCCGCCCTAGACTGGATACGTCAACTGACTCCCCATCTCTGTGGCTTGCCAGTGCTTGGACTATTTCAGGCATTTCCTGGTCTGTCATGTCCATTTTACAATCGCGCATCGACAAGAACTAGAGGGATGTCGGTTAACGGGGAACTTGGCTCCATGGAAGGAAGCAGAGGGTGATGATGGAACGTTGCTTCTCAGACTGGAGGCCTGTGACTAGTGGTGTGCCTCAGGGTTCGGTGCTGGGCCCGTTACTGTTTGTCATCTACATCAATGATTTGGATGAGAACATACAGGGCAAGATTAGCAAGTTTGCTGATGACTCTAAAGTGAGTGGTTTTGCAGATATTGAAGATGGTTGTGAACGATTGTAGCAGGATCTGGATCGATTGGCCAGGTGGGCGGAGGAATGGTTGATGGAATTTAATACAGAGAAGTGTGAGGTGTTGCATTTTGTGAAGTCTAACCAGGGCAAGATATGAAAGCGTTGATGAGTGATCTTAGACTAATGAATGCAGGATGCCATTAATATATTGTTTTAGGGGAATAAATGGGGTTAGGTTTATCATTGTCATGTGTACTAAGCTCCAGCTAAAAGCTTTGCTATCCGTCAAGATCAGATAACACCGTACATAAATATGGTCCAATAGGTAGAGCAAAGGGGAAGATACAGAGTGCAGAATATAGTTCTCAGCATTGTAGCGCATCAGTTCCAGAGACAAAGTCCAATGTCCGCAATGGGGTAGAGGTGAATCGGACAGTGCCCTAGCTTATGGAAGGACCGTTCAGAAGCCTGATAACAGAGGGGAAGAAGCTGTTCCTGAGTCTGGTGGTGCGCGCTTTCAAGCTTCTGTACCTTCTGCCGGACGGGAGCGGGGAGGAGAAGGAATGACCGGGGTGGGACAGGGACAAGTCTTTGATTGTGTCGGCTGCTTATTCGAGTCAGCGTGAAGTGTAGATGGAGTCGATGGTGGGGAGTGTGATGGACTGGGCTACATCTACAATGGTGGGGAGTGTGGTCTGTGTGACGGACTGGGCTACATCCACAATTCTCCGTGATTTCTTGCGGTGTTGAACAGAGCTGTTCCCAAACCATGCTGTGAAGCAAGCCGACAGTAAGCTTTCTACTGTGCATTGAGGCAGTTTAGCTCTAGGCAGGCAGGCAGCACGGAGTCCAGTGTTTAAAAACCGTCCAGCTTTACAGGTGAGGGTTAGTCTTCCTGCACACACAAAGTCACAAACATCCACTCAAAATATTCAGCTTTATTGAAATCGAGTTTGGCCATAATTACAATATTCTTTATAATTCATCACTTTTTTCCCGTAGAACAGAAGGGCTGACAGGCAAATGTAGAAACATTGCACCATTTTCGTGATTTAGAATCTGCCCTCTACTCCCAACTTCTCCACGGCACTTCGTTCAATATTGCGATGAATGGTGTTCACCTCCTCCTGGGTCAGTGTTCGTTCTGTGTGACGGTAGGTGATCCTGTAGCAGTGGCTCATCTTTCCCGTCCTACACAGAGAAAACAAGGATACGTTTATCCGCTGGAACACACGAGCCACATTTACCACTTCCAGTTTGGTTTAGAGATACAGCGCGGAAACAGGCCCTTCAGCCCACCGAGTCCGCACCGACCAGTGATCCCCGCACACTAAAGGGCCTGTCCCACTTTCACAACCTAATTCACACCCTTCTTTACTCATGGACATTTTTCATTAGGCTGGAAAAAATGCCCCGACCTACTTGATGCCACGAGTACCTACGACTAGCATCACAGCCTGCTATGACCTACCCACGACCTCGTGACAACCAAGCTGCGAGGCAAACTCGGCAGAGGTCGTGAAAGTAGGACAGGCCCTTAACACTGTCTTACGCACATTAGGGACAATTTTACATTAATACCAAGCCAATTAGCCTAAAACCCGCACGTCTTTGGGGTGTGGGAGGAAACCGAGAATCTCAAAGAAAACTTACGCAGGTCACGGGGAGAACGTGCAAACTCTGTACAGACAGCACCGTCGTCAAGATGAAACTCGGATCTCTGGCGCACTGAGGCAGCAGCTCTATCACTGCGCCATTGTTACAACATGATGTACAGAGGGAGAAGAAGAGTGTTTGGAGCAGCAGAAGGTGCACAAGTTGGGGCATCACATCACTGTTGTCCAAGACGTTGGCGAGACTACACTTGGTGTCATGCATTCAACTTTGGCCACCCTGCTATAGGAAGGATGGTGTCAATCTGGCAAGAGTATAGACGTTGGGAGGTCATGTTACAGTTGTATAAGACGTTGGTGAGGGCACACTTGTAGGTAGACAAAAATGCTCGCGGGACGCAGCGGGTGAGGCAGCATCTATGGAGAGAAGGAATAGGCGACGTTTCAGGTCGAGACCCTTCTTCAGATTGAGGAGGTTGCCAAAATGTCTTCGGAGAGAGGAGGGAAAATTCTTCAAAGTAGAGTATTGTGTTCAGTTCTGGGCACCGTGTCATAGGAAAGATATTATCAAGCTGGAAAGAGTACGAGGATGTTGCTAGAGGGCTAGAGGGTTTGAGCAATAGGCAGAGGCTGAGTAGGCTGGGACTCTATTCCTTAGAACGCAGGAGGATGAGAGGTGATCTTATAGAGGTGTATAAGATCATGAGAGGAATAGATCGGGTAGATGCACTTGCCCAGAGTAGGGGAATCGAGGACCAGAGGACATGGGTTTAGCTTTTTCACACAAAGGGTGGTGGGTGTATGGAACAAGTTGCCAGAGGAGGTCGTTGAGGCTGGGACTATCCCAAAACAGGTACATGGATAGGACAGGTTTGGATGGATATGGACCAAATGCTGGCAGGTGGGACTAGCGTAGCTGGGACATGTTGGCCGGTGTGGCAAGTTGGGCCAAAGGGCCTGTTTCTAAATTGTATGACTCTAAGACTATATGAGTGAGGAGATTTATGGGGCTGTTGGCAAGAATCGAGGGTTTGAGCTTCAGGGAGAGGATGGGCAAGCTGGAATTCTATTCCTTGGAGCGCAGGAGGATGAGGGGTGATCTGATAGAGGTGTTTAAAATCATTGACATTAGACAATAAACAATAGATGCAGTAGGCCACTCGAGCAAGCACCGCCATTCAATGTGATCATAGCTGATCATCTCCAATCAGTACCTGTTCCTGCCTTCTCCCATATCCTCTGACTCCGCTATCTTTAAGAGCCCTATCTAGCTCTCTCTTGAAAACATCCAGAGAACCCGCCTCCACCGCCCTCTGAGGAGGAGAATTCCACAGACTCGCCACTCTCTGTGAGAAAAAGTGTTTCCTCGTCTCTGTGCTAAATGGCTTACCCCTTATTCTTAAACTGTGGCCCCTGGTTCTGGACTCCCCCAACATCAGGAACATGTTTCCTGCCTCTAGCGTGTCCAAACCCTTAACAATCTTATATGTTTCAATGAGATACCCTCTCATCCTTCTAAACTCCAGAGTGTACAAGTCCAGTCGCTCCATTCTCTCAGCATATGACAGTCCCGCCATCCCGGGAATTAACCTTGTAAACCTACGCTGCACTCCCTCAATAGCAAGAATGTCCTTCCTCAAATTAGGGGGCCTAAACTGCACACAATACTCCAGGTGTGGCTATGTACAACTGCAGAAGGACCTTTTTCCTCCTATATTCGACTCCTCTTGTTATTGGGGAGATAAGGTAAATGCACAGAGGCTTTTCCCAGAGTAGGGGATTCAAGAACAGGGGATATGTTTAAGATGAGAGGCGAAAGATTTAAAAAGGTGAGAGGCAATCTGAATGAAGCAGAGGCATTATGGGCTGAAGGGTCTGTTTCTGAGCATGAAGGAACTGCAGATGCTGGTTTACAATGAAGATAGGCACGCAATGCTGGAGTAACTCAGCGGGGACAGGCAGCATCTCTGGAGAGAAGGAATGGGTGACGTTTCGGGTCGAGTCCCTTCTTCAGTCTGTTTCTGCATGGTATTGTTCCGTGTTCTATGCCTATGAGCTGGCAACAAACACATTCTAACACTGCTAATTTTATTAATATTTTTCTGGTCCAGTCAGATGAACTCGACGCAGTCTAGTGATGAACTGATTCATTAGTCCAATCATCTCAGCGTTTCCTTCTCAACTGGCAAGATGTGGAAACCATGCACGCACACTGCTCAGCCTTTTGTCATCCGAGGCCAATTTATTCTCCAATCTCAGTTGCTTTGTGAATCTGTGTCCGACTTGCAGCAGGGATGAGCAGCGCGGTGGCGCAGCGGCAGAGTTGTTGCCGCACGGGGCCAGAGACCCGCGTTCCATCCTCACTACGGGTGCCACAAAATGCTGGAGTAACTTAGCGGGACAGGCAGCATCTCTGGAGAGACGGAATGGGTGATGTCTCGACCCGAAACGTCACCCATTCCTTCTCTCCAGAGACGCTGCCTGTCCCGCTGAGTTACTCCAGCCATTTTGCGTCTACCTTCGATTTAAAACAGCGTCTGCAGTTCTTTCTTACACGTCTTGCTGACTAAAGGGCCGGTCCCGCTTACTGATTTTTTTCGACGACTGCCGGCGTCATATCAGCGTCGCCGAAAGATTTTGAGCATTTCAAAATCCAGCGGCAACAAAAAATAGTCGCGACACTCGAAAAAACACCACGCGTCAATATGTCATCATGCCACGTGAATAACTCAGCGGGTCAGGCAGCATCTGTGGAGAACATGGATAGGTGACGTTTCACAGAGTGCTGTAGTAACTCAGCGGGACGTTTCACACAGTGCTGGAGTAACTCAGCGGGTCAGGCAGCATCTCTGGAGAACATGGATAGGTGACGTTTCACAGAGTGCTGGAGTAGCTCAGCGGGTCAGGCAGCATCTCTGGAGAACGTTTCAAGTTGGGGCCTCTTCCAGTCACGACCCTAATCCAGTGGAATTAGATTAAGGTTACTTTAGAGAAACCATGATGAACAAGAAAGTTATGCAAAGTTTCAAACATAGAATGCAGCCAACCAATTTCAGATTTAATTTCAAATTGATTTATGGCTCAATTGAATTGATCCAAAATAAAATGAATTTCTTGACTGATGAAGGCATGCTGGGTATAAAATGAGTATAAAATGTCACATTATAGTTGTGCAAGACATTGGTGAGACCACATATGGAGTTTTGTGTTCAGTTCCGGCCACCTTCCATTACACTGGAAAGTGTGTAGGGAAGATTTAGGAGTATGTCAAGGGCCTGAGCTACAGGGAGAGGTTGGGGCAGGCTAGGACTTTAGTCCTTGGAGGCAGGAGAATGAGGAGTGATCTTAGAGATGTGTATAAAATTATAAGCGGAGTACATCGGGTAGATGCACAGAGTCTCTTGCCCAGAGTAGGGGAATCGAGGACCAGGGGCCACAGTTTAAGAATAAGGAGTAAGCCATTTAAAACGGAGATGAGGAAACACTTTTTCTCCCAGAGAGAGGTGAGTGTGTAATTCTCTGCCTCAGAGGGCGGTGGAGGCCGGTTCTCTGGATGCTTTCAAGAGAGAGCAAGATAGGGCTCTTAAAAATAGCAGTCAGGG
This sequence comes from Leucoraja erinaceus, assembly GCF_028641065.1. NCBI lineage: Eukaryota > Metazoa > Chordata > Chondrichthyes > Rajiformes > Rajidae > Leucoraja > Leucoraja erinaceus. The sequence goes on along the minus strand of NC_073378.1, from coordinate 28,143,972 downwards.
GATATGGGGAGAAGGCAGGAACGGGGTACTGATTGGGGATGATCAGCCATGATCACTTTGAATGGCGGTGCTGGCTCGAAGGGCCAAATGGCCTACTCCTGCACCTATTGTCTATTGACCAGAGGACATAGGTTCAAGGTGGAGGGGAAAAGATGTACTAGGAATCTGAGGGGTAACGTTTTCACACAGAAGGTGGTGGGTGTATGGAACGAGCCGCCAGAGGAGATAGTTGGTTCTGGGACTATTACAACTTTTACGAAACAGTTAGACAGGTACATGGATGGAACATGTTTGGAGGGATATGGACTAAGTGCAGGCAGGTGGGACTAGTGTAGATGGGGCATTGTTGGCCGGTGTGGGCAAGTTTGGCCGAAGGGCCTGTTTCCACACTGTATCGCTCTGTGACTCTATCTATGACTCGAGGAGCTAGTTGAGGCAGGGTCTATCACAACAGGTGTTACAGTTTAGTTTAGTGATACAGTGGGGAAACAGGCCCTTCGGCCCACCGAGTCCGCGCCGACCAGCGATCCCCGCACACTAACACTACCCTACACACATTCGGGACAATTTTACATTGATAGCAAGCCAATTAACCTACATACCTGTACGTCTTTGAAGCTTGGGAGGAAACTGAAACCCACGCAGGTCACGGGGAGAACGGACAAACTCCGTACAGACAGCACCCGTAGTCGGGATGGAACCCGGGTCTCTGGCGCTGTGAGCGCTGTAAGGCAGACATCTTCCGCTGCGCCACCGTGCCGCCCCATTCAGAACAGTGCATGTGGCGGTCGCTGTGGAAAAGTGCCTGGGCAGTCAGGAGCTGCGGAGGGAGTGGCCTCTCTGGGAAGCACAACAAAGTGGGGAGGACAATAGACAATAGGTGCAGGAGGAGGCCATTCGGCCCTTCGAGCCAGCACTGCCATTCAATGTGATCATGGCTGATTATCCACAATCAGTACACCGTTCCTGCCTTCTCCCCACATCCCCCGACTCCGCTATCTTTAAGAGCCCTATCCAGCTCTCTCTTGAAACATAGCTTAATATGAAATGGGGTGAAGAACGTAAATAGAAGTCTTTTTTAGTCTTAGTTTGAGAGAGACAGCGCAGAAACAGGCCCCTCGGCCCAGCGAGTCTGCGCCAAACACTGGTACTATCCCCGCACACTAACACTATCCTTAACACACCAGGGACAATTTACAATTTTTCTGAAGCCAATTAACTTACAAACCAGGCGCCTTTGGAGTGTGGGAGGAAAGCGGAGATCCCGGAGAAAACCCACGCAGGTCACGGGGAGAAGTACAAACTCCGTACAGACAGCAGCCGTGGTCAGAATGGGATCCGGGTCTCTGGCGCCGTGAGGCAGCAGCTCTTCTGAAGCAAGTATAAGCGTGACAGTTTTTTTGCTCCACCATTCAATAAAGTTAAGGACGTGCATCGATTAAGACTGATTTTACGGGTCACTTTGTTCCTTGAAATAATGAATGCCACGAGTTACTAAATCTTTTTGAAAAATATCAAGGCTGTCTGTGTTGATGCTAAAAGTATTATAAAGAATTGACTGGGGGCGGCTGTGATTACGTTTTGGCATCAATCATTGGGCCCCAGGATGTTATGAGGAGGTGATTTGTGCGTACGTGTGAGCTGCCTCACCCTGCCACAAACAAAAGTCATCTTCAGCCCTAGTCTGACCCCTCTGACAGACGGCACTGGAGAAGGGCATCCCAAGGAGAGGCCAGCAGTCAGCAGCCGTTAGCACCAACACTCCGACAACATCTTGCCAGGACTGGAGGGTGTGAGCTGCAGGGAGAGGTTGAGTAGGCTGGGACTCTATTCCTTGGAGCGCAGGAGGATGAGGGGTGATCTTATCGTATATCCACCGAGTCCGCACCGGCCAGCGATTCCCTCACACTAACTCTACCCTACACACACTAGGGACAATAGATCGGGTGGATGCACTGTCTCTCGTCCAGAGTAGGGGAATCGAGGACCAGAGGACATAGGTTCAAGGTGATGGGGAAAAGATTTAATAGGAATCTGAGGTGTCATTTTTCACACAGATGGTGGAGCGTGTATGGAACGAGCTGCCGGACGAGGTAGTCGAGGCTGGGACTATCCCAATCTTTAAGAAACAGTTAGACAGGTACATGGATAGGAGGTTTGGAGGGGTATGGACCAGGCCTAGGCAGGTGGGACTAGTGTAGCTGGGACATGTTGGCCGGTGTGGGCAAGTTGGGCTGAAGGGCCTGTTTCCACACTGTATCACTCTATGACTGAGGGCTTTATTCTTTGGAGCGCAGAAGGTTAAGGGGGGACTTGATAGAGGTTTTTAAAATGATGAGAGGGATAGACAGAGTTGACGTGGAAAAGCTTTTCCCACTGAGAGTAGGGAAGATTCAAACAAGGGGACATGACATGAGAATTAAGGGACTGAAATTTAGGGGTAACATGAGGGGGATCCTCTTTACTCAGAGAGTGGTAGCTGTGTGGAATGAGCTTCCAGTGAACGTGGTGGAGGCAGGTTCGTTTTTATTATTTAAAAATAATTGGATAGTTATATGGATGGGAAGGGAATGGAGGGTTATGGTCTGAGCGCAGGTATATGGGACTAGGGGAGATTATGTGTTCGGCACGGACTAGAAGGGTCGAGATGGCCTGTTTCCGTGCTGTAATTGTTATATGGTTATATGTTATATGACTCTAATTCCTTGTCTCTCATAGGCAACGGTAGTTGCTGCCTCACAGCGCCAGAGACCCGGGTTCCATCCTGACTACGGGCGCTGTCTGTACGGAGTTTGTACGTTCTCCCCGTGGGTTTTCTCCGAGATCTTCGAATTCCACCCACACTGCAAAGACGTGTGGGTTTGTAGGTTAATTGGCCGTCAGGCTGTGTCACCATGCCGCCCTGTAAAATGCCCCCCACCCCCCGTGTGCAGGGAGTGGGTGAGAAGTGAAACAGAGAACTAGAGTGAACAGGTGATCGATGGTCGGCACGGACTCGATGGGCCGAAGGGCCTGTTTCCATGCTATGTCTTTCAATTCCACTAAAAACTCAGCGGGTCAGACAGCATGGCCTTTGGATTCGGGACCTTTCTTCACACCGACCGTAGTGGAGAGAAGAAAGCCTGGAAGAGAGATGGCATCAGGACAAAGCCCGGCAAGTGATATATCCAACTATCACTCGCCAGGCATTGTTATAAACCCACATCTATTTCCCAGCTTTGTCTCACCTGGTACCATTAGTCTGAGGAAGGGTCTCGACCCCAAACATCACTTAACATCTCCTCCAGAGATGCTGCCTGACCCACTGAGTTACTCCAGCACTCTGTGAAACGTCACCTATCCATGTTCTCCAGAGATTGCTGCGTGACCCGCTCAGGCTAGAGTAACTCAGCGGGTCAGGCAGCATCTGTGGGGAACATGGATAGGTGACGTTTCACAGAGTGCTGGAGTAACTCAGCGGGTCAGGCAGCATCTGTGGAGAACATGGATAGGTGACGTTTCACAGAGTGCTGGAGTAATTCAGCGGGTCAGGCAGCATCTGTGGAGAACATGGATAGGTGACATTTCACAGTGCTGGAGTAACTCAGCGGGTCAGGCAGCATCTGTGGAGAACATGGATAGGTGACGTTTCACAGAGTGCTGGAGTAACTCAGCGGGTCAGGCAGCATCTGTGGAGAACATGGATAGGTGACGTTATAGATCCAAACCGTTCTCCAGAGATGCTGCCTGACCCGCTGAGTTACTCCGGCACTTTGTGGTTGTTTTTGCGCACCAGCATCTGCAGTTCCTCATGTCCCGGGTATGTACGAGAAACTGCAACTCTGATCCAGAACCAAGGTTACTTCAATCTCAATGTTTGAACTGCCACATGCATTATGGAGATGTTTGGTGGCTAGGTTCCAAGTCATCATAGATCCATTCATTAAAGTGGTCAAAATATTTCCACTGGCATCATGGTGCAGCTGCACAGCTCCTTGGCGAGACCACACTTGGAGCACGGGGGCAGTTCTGGTTGCCCAGCTACAGGGAGGATGGCATTAAGTTGGAAATACAAGTAAGATGTTACTGGGCTTGTTGGGTTGAGCTAAAGGAATAGATTGGGACTGTTTTCTTTGGAGCGTAGTAAGGCAGAGGGGTGACCTTGTTGAGATAGACAATAGACAATAGACAATTGGTGCAGGAGTAGGCCAATCGGCCCTTCGAGCCAGCACTGCCATTCAATGTGCTCATGGCTGATCATCCACAATCAGTGCCCCGTTCCTGCCTTCTCCCCATATCCCCTGACTCCGCTATCTTTAAGAGCTTCATCCAAATCTTTCTCGAAAGCATCCAGAGAATTGGCCTCCACCGCCCTCTGAGGCAGAGAATTCCACAGATTTTCTCACAAAAACACCACCTCAGCCACCATGTACACCATAGAACAGCTAGGGTGCTGTCCGATTCACCTCTACCCCATTGCGGACATTGGACTTTGTCTCTGGAACTGATGCGCTACAATGATGAGTACTATATTCTGCACTCTGTATCTTCCCTTTTGCTCTACCTGTTGTACTGGAGTTTGACCTGAATGTATTTATGTGTAACATTATCTGATCTGTGGATAGCCTGCACAACAAAGCTTTTCCCTGTACCTCGGGTATAAATAAACATGAACCTACAGCATTGGAACAGGCTCTTTGGCCCCCAGGGTATGAACATGATGTCAAGTTCTATACTCTACCTGCATGTGACACGTAAGATCATGAGTGATAGGAGCATAATTAGGCCATTCAGCCCATCAAGTCTACTCCACAATTCAATCATGGCTGATCTATGTCTCCCTCCTAACCCCATTCTCCTGCCTTCTCCCCATAACCCCTGACACCCGCACTAATCAAGAATCTATCTCTCTCTGCCTTAACAATATCCATTGACTTGGCCTCCACAGCCATCTGTGGCAAAGAATTCCACAGATTCACCACCCTCTGACTAAAGAAATTACTCCTCATCTCCTTCCTAAAGGAACGTCCTTTAATTCTGAGGCTGGGACCTCTGGTCCTAGACTCTCCCACTAGTGGAAATATCCTCTCCACATCCACTCTATCCAGGGCTTTCACTATTCTGTACGTTTCACTGAGGTCCCCCCTCGTTCTTCTAAACTCCAGCGAGTACAGGCAAAGTGGCGTCAAACGTTCTCCGTATATCCATGTGCCTATCTAAAAGCCTCTTCACCACCACTATCATATCTGCTTCCACCACCACCCCTAGCAGTATGTTCTAGCGGACTCTTTTTCCCAGCGTAAGGGAAACAAGCGCTGGGGGGCATGCCCAGCAAAGGTACAGAAAAGATTTATCAGGATGTGGCCAGGACTTAAAGGCCTGAGTTGTAGGGAGAGGTTGAGCAGGCTAGGACATTATTTCTTGAATAGACACAAAAACACTGAAGACTGTTAAGGGCTTGGACAGGCTAGAGGCAGGAAACGTGTTCCCGATGTTGGGGGAGTCCAGAACCAGGGGCTGCCGTTTAAGAATAAGGGGTAAGCCATTTAGAACGGAGATGAGGAAACACTTTTTCTCACAGCGAGTGGTGAGTCTGTGGAATTCTCTGCCTCAGAGGGCGGTGGAGGCCGGTTCTCTGGATGCTTTGAAGAGAGAGCTAGATAGGGCTCTTAAAAATAGCAGAGTCAGGGAATATGGGGAGAAGGCAGGAACGGGGTACTGATTGGGGATGATCAGCCATGATCACATTGAATGGCAGTGCTGGCTCGGAGGGCCGAATGGCCTACTCCTGCACCTATTGTCTATTGTCCATTGTCTATAACTCAACTGGACAGGCAGCATCTCTGGAGGGAAGGAGTGGGTATTGTTTCGGGTCGAGACTGGTCGGGAGGCTGAGGTGTGATCTTATAGAGGTGTATAAAATTATAAGGGGAATAGATAGGGTGAATGGACAACTTCTCCAACACAGAGTATGGGGGGTCAAGAACCTGAGGACATAGGTTTAAGTTGAAGGGGGAAAGATGGGCCGAGGGGCAACATTTTCTCACAGAGGGTGGTGGGATGTATGGAACAAGCTGCCAGAGGAGGTAGTTGTGACAATAATTAATCTAGACCTAAAATAACAAACACTTAAAACAAAATTTGGATAGATAGACACAGAGTGCTGGAGTAACTCAGCGGGTCAGGCAGCTTCTGTGGAGAACATGGATAGGTGACGTTTCACAGAGTGCTGGAGTAACTCAGCGGGTCAGGCAGCTTCTGTGGAGAACATGGATAGGTGACGTTTCACAGAGTGTTGGAGTAGCTCAGTGGGTCAGGCAGCTTCTGTGGAGAACATGGAGAGGTGACGTTTCACAGAGTGCTGGAGTAACTCAGCGGGTCAGGCAGCATCTGTGGAGAACATGGATAGGTGACGTTTCACAGAGTGCTGGAGTAACTCAGTGGGTCAGCATGGACAGGTGCACGGATTAGAGGGATTTGGGCCAAACACATCCAAATAGGACGAGCTTCACTCATGGTCAGCATGGAGGAGTTGGGCCGAAGGGCCTGTTTCCATGCTGCGTGAGGCTGTGACTCTGATACTGAACGGTGACCAGGCTCTGAGCGATGACTGAGCCAGGGCTGCGGCTGAACGCATTAAACAGCAGCTGCTGGGTAAAAATAGAGATGCAGAGGTCCCAAACCTGCAGCTTATCGACTGTGACCTTGCTGCAGTTAAAAAGCCTACGTTCAATAATGCTTGCACAATGCTCACTTTCCGCTTGGAACTCTCCGGTAAATGAATGAGCCCACTTCAGCCTTGCTACTCTGGGTCCTGGGCTTCCGTGGCAAGGCCAAAAATCTGTTGCCCATCCCTGATTACCCTTGAGGAAGTAGGGCTGGTCCGGTCACATAGCCGACTTCCGAGGCCGACTCTCGTGTCTCGACGCCTGGAAGCCCACTGGACCGCTCCGGTAGCGTTGGACTCCACTCCGAGGCCGTGACCTCGGGTGCCTGTAAGTCGGCGGTGGACCTGTATTTGAAAAGTCACCAATGGGGCAGATGGGAGGTCAGGACCTCTCAAGACAATAGACAATAGACAATAGGTGCAGGAATAGGCCATTCGGGCCTTCCAGCCAGCACCACCATTCAATGACGACCATGCTGCGAGTATGAGTCAAGGGCAAACTCGGCAGAGGTCGTGAATTAGGTCGTGAATGTGGGACAGGCCCTTTAGTGTGCGGGGATCGCTGGTCAGCGCGGACTTGGTGGGCCGAAGGGCCTGTTTCCGCACTGTGTCTCTAAACTAGACTAAACTAATCCTACCTAATAGCTCACAGCCTGGGAACATCTTCTCTGGAAACGCCACTGTACAACTGGGTTTAATGGGAACTGGCGTAAAGGAGCAGGTAATCCATTACCATAGTGTTGCAATCCCATCCAAAATTGGAAAGTGCTGAAAGTCATTTCAAGAATATTTCTTGCCAACTAATGACTGGAAATGAAATAGCTACGGATTTGATAGCTCAACCTTCTGTCATTGACCCGATCATACAAAGATATATATATATATAGTACTCGGTAAGATTAAAGGAGACCATAAAGCCAGCTATAAAGCTGACAAATTACAATCACGGCCACACTTGGGTCAATCGGGACAGATGAGAAGGCGAAAGGCTCATATTTAAGTAATAAACATTTGTTAATTGAAACATCAAATTTGCCCCTCGGAGGATTTAATTGATATCTTCTTATTCACGAACGCAGAAGGACAGAGTGGTGCAGCTGGTAGATCCGCTGCCTCACGGTGACTGAGACCCGGGTTCCAACCCGACCACGAGTGCCATCTGGGTGTGGAGTTTGCACGTTCTCCCTGTGACCGCGTGGGTTTCCTCCGGGTGCCCTGGTTCCTCCCATGTCCTAAAGACGTGCGGGTTTGTAGGCAGATTGGCCCTAGTCTGTAGGGAGTGGACGAGAAAGTGGGATACCTTAGAACTAGATTGTTAAGGGTTTGGACACGCTAGAGGCAGGAAACATGTTCCCGATGTTGGGGGAGTCCAGAACCAGGGGCCACAGTTTAAGAATAAGGAGTAAGCCATTTAGAACGATGAGGAAACACTTTTTCTCACAGAGAGTTGTGAGTCTGTGGAATTCTCTGCCTCAGAAGGCAGTGGAGGCCGGTTCTCTGGATGCTTTCAAGAGAGAGCTAGATAGGGCTTTTAAAGATAGCGGAGTCAGGGGATATGGGGTGAAGGCAGGAATGGGGTACTGATTGGGAATGATCAGCCATGATCACATTGAATTGCGGTGCTGGCTCGAAGGGCCGAATGGCCTACTACTGCACCTATTGTCTATTATTATCTATTATTATTATAACTAGTGTGAACGGGTGATCGCTGGTCGGCGTGGACTCAGTGGGACAAAGGGCCTATTTATTCTTGTTATTGAAGGAGTGCAGCGTAGGTTTACAAGGTTAATTCCCTGGGATGGCGGGACTGTCATGTGCTGAGAGAATGGAGCGGCTGGGCTTGTACACTCTGGAATTTAGAAGGATGAGAGGTTATCTAATTGAAGCATAAGATTATTAAGGGATTGGACACGCTAGACGCAGGAAACATGTTCCTGATGTTCGGGGAGTCCAGAACCAGGGGTCACAGTCTAAGAATAAGTGGGTAAGCCATTTAGAACGGAGATGAGGCCAAACCTTTTCACACAGAGGTTTGTGATTCTGTGGAATTCTCTGCCTCAGGAGGCAGTGGAGGCCAATGCTCTGGATGCTTTCAAGGGAGAGTTGGATAGAGCTCTTAAAGATAGTGGAGTCAGGGGATATAGGGAAAAGGCAGGAACGGGGTAATGAGTGTGGATGATCAGCCATGATCATAGTGAATTGCGGTGCTGGTTCGAAGGGCCATATGGCTACTCCTGCACCTATTGTCTATTGTCTATTCCATGCTGGAATAGACAATAAACTAAACTTAACATGCATTAGCACAAGAGGTGCAGCGGTAGAGTTGCTGCCCAACAGCGCTAACATTGCCAGAGACCCCGGTTCGATCCTGACTACGGGTGCTGTCTGTACAGAGTTTGTACGTTCTCCCCGAGACCTGTGTGGGTTTTCTCCGAGAACTTCGGTTTCCTCCCACACTCCAAAGACGTGCAGGTTTGTAGGTGATTTAGCCCGGTATGAATGTAAAAATTGTCCCTAGCGTAGGGTGGTGTTAATGTGCGGAGATCGCTGGCCGGCGCGGACTCGTTGGGCCGAAGGGCCTGTTTCCGCATTGCGCCCTTGAAACTAAAGCGAAAGTAACTTGATCCATATCCCTCTATTCCCAGCACATCCACGTGTCCATCTATACACCACTATCGTATCTGCCTCCACCACCACCCCTGGCAGCGCGTTCCAGGCACCCACCACCCTCAGTGTGAAAAAACCTGTGGCTGCGGAGGCCACAAATAGGCCCCGACCTCAGGTGATCACAGAGGAAGAGGACTGAACTTTCTGATGCCTTTCCCTACAGTGGAACATTTTGATTCTATTGTGGGGAAAAGTTCATGTTGAATTCTATAAAGTGTTGTGTCATTTTTCTTTTTATTCATTTTTTTATGGATGTACGGAAACTTAATTATTTATTCCATGTAAAGCACTTTGGTTTCAACGCGAGTTGATTTAAACGTGCTATATACATAAAATTTACTTACTTACTTACTTACACACATCTCCTTTAAACTTTCCACCTCTCACCTTCCAGCTGTGTCCTTTAGTCTTTGATATTTCCACCCTGGGATAAAAGGTTCTGACTGTCTACCCTATCTATGCCTCTCATAATTTTACATACAGGTACTTCGATCTCCCCTCTGACGTTCCCGAGAAAACAATCCAAGACTGTCCAACATCGCCCTGTGGTTGAAACCCTCTAATCCAGGCATCATTCCGGTAAACCTCTTCTGCACCCTCTCCAAAGCCCCCACATGCTTCCTGTAATGGGGGCGACCAGAACTGCATGCAATACTCCAGATGCGGCCTGACCACAGAGCTGCTTCAGGACCTCCTTACTCTTATATTCAACGGTGAGATTTTAGAACTCATGAAAAATCATTGAGCTGAAAATTTCCTCTCGACAGATGCTCCCTGAACTGGCAATCTCCAACATTTCCTGTTTTTGGTATGAAATAAAATGTTACCAGTACAGTTTGCTCTTTGGGTGACTCACAGGTTAATCTTGAATAAGAACATCGAACATATAACATAGAAAATAAACACAGGAACAGGCCCTTAAGCCCACAATATCTGTGCCAAACATATTGCCATGTACGATGAAGGGTCTCGAGCCAAATCGTCACCTACCCATGTTCTCCACAGATGCTGCCTGACCTGCTGAGTTACTCCAGCACTCTGTAAAACGTCACCCATCCATGTTCTCCACAGATGCTGCCTGTCCCGGTGAATTACTCCAGCATTTTGCGTCTAACTTTGATGTAACCCAGCAACTGTAGTTCCTTCTTGCACATGATGCCAAGCTAACTAATCTCCTCTGCCTACACGTGATCCATGTCCCTCCATTCCCTGCATATCCATGTGCCAATCCAAAAGCCTCTCAAAGACCACTATCATATCTGCCTCCACCACCACCCCTGGTAGCGCGTTCCAGGCACCCACCACCCTCTGTGTGGTGGGCGTCTAAAGTTTTTGGTGACACGAACGCAAAATGCGAAATAGTAACTGAATGACAACTTGCATGACCTCTCATGGTCAAACGGATATACGTCAGGTAGAAAGCTGGAGAATATCAAGTAATTAAAATTTCATCTCATGGCCACATTAGTAAATAATGTTGATATAGTACAGTAATAGTGTTTACTCTACATGTTAATATTAATTTCTTTACAAAATGTTTCAATTTTTTATTCATGCAACTGTAAATATTAAGGTTGAAGTACGCTGTTTGATTTGGCATTCAGCTTAATAACACTGGAAACAGGTCTCATTCAATATTAATGGGGGATTAATGGCAATGAGTGATCCAAGTGGATCAAAGGTAAGGCAATAGGTGATCTTTAACCTAGATTAGGTGAACCTGGCGCTTAAATGCCCACCACATTTAGGTTTACCTGGATGTTACCAGGTGGGCATGAGCAAGTTGGGCCGAAGGGCCTGTATCCATGCAGTCTACAAGTCTATAACTGTGCCAGTATCCTCCAGCCTCCGATTTATGGTGAAAATAACACAGAGTGCTGGAGTAACTCAGCGGGTCAGGCAGCATCTCTGGAGAACATGGATAGGTGATGTTTTGAGTCGGGACCCTTCATCAGGTCGATGAGATAGTCAGTCTGAAGAAAGGTCACAACCCAAAACATTGCCTCTACCTGTTCTCCAGAGATGCTGCCAGACCTGCTGAGTTACTCCAGCACTCTGTGAAACGTCACCTATCCATGTTCCCCACAGATGCTGAATAGGTGACTTAAAAATATCCACTGACTTGGCCTCCACAACCCTCTGTGGCAATGAGTTCCACAGATTAACTGCTCTCTGCATTATTCTTCAGCAGGCTCGACTACTGTAACAGTGTCTTTACAGGTCTCCCTAAAAAGTCGATCAGGCAGCTGCAGTTAATTCAGAACGCTGCTGCTCGAGTCCTCACTAAGACCAAAAAAGTAGATCACATCACTCCAGTTCTGAGGTCTTTACACTGGCTTCCTGTCTGTCAAAGAATTGATTTCAAAATACTACTGTTGGTTTACAAAGCACTGAATGGTTTAGGGCCAAAATACATTTCTGATCTTCTGCTTAGCTACGAACCACCCAGACCTCTCAGATCGTCTGGGACAGGTCTGCTCTGTGTCCCCAGAGTCAGAACTAAACATGGAGAGGCAGCATTTAGTTTTTATGCACCACATATCTGGAACAAACTCCCAGAAAACTGCAGGTCTGCTGCAACTCTCAGCTCTTTTAAATCTAGACTGAAGACTTTTCTGTTTGCCGCTGCCTTTCAGTAAACAATACAATTTATTAATTACCTATACTGCACTGCAACTTCTATTCCTGGTTTAATTCTATTTTAAATATTTTATTTGAATGCTTATAATTTTGTAATTATTTTATCTGAATAATCTAATAACCGTTTTACATCTAAATGTCATTTTATATGTGTTTCTTTCCAATGCTTTTAATGTTTTATGTAAAGCACTTTGAATTACCTTGTTGTTGAAAGGTACTATACAAATAAACTTGCCTTGCCGTGCCTCTGACTAAAGAAGTTCCTCCTCACCTCCTTTCTAAAAGAGCGCCCTTTAATTCTGAGGCTGTGGACTCTGGTCCGAGACTCTCCCACCAGTGGAAACATCCTTTCCACATCCACTCTATCCAAGCCTTTCATTGTTCTGCAAGTTTCAATGAGGTCCCCCCCCCCTCAACCTATTAAACTCTAGTGAGTACAGGCCCAGTGCCGTCAAACGCTCATTATATGCTAACCCACTCATTCCTGGGATAATTCTTGTAAACCTCCTCTGGATCATCTCCAGATCCAGCACATCCTTCCTCAGATATGGGGCCCACATTTGCTCACAGTAGTTCAAATGCGGCCCGACCAGCGCCTTATAGAGCCTCATGTTTGGTGCTGGCTCCAGTTCCCAGTGGCACAGGGAAGGTGCTGACACTGCACAGGAATCTTTGAGTAAGGACAACCTTGCCATTGAGGCAGTGCAGCGTAGGTTCACGAGGTTAATCCCCGGGATGGCGGGACTGTGTTTCTAGGAACGCAGGCAGGCAGTCTGCATCACCGGAGGCTGGACCAACAGGGATGACCCAGAACAGCATCGTTGCAGGCTATAAAGTGGCACGCTCACGCTATTTATCGTCCTATCTGACCTATTTTGCAATAAGTTTAGTTTAGTTTAGTTTAGAGATACAGCACAGAAACAGGCCCTTCGGCCCACCGAGTCCGTGCCGACCAGTACTATCAAAGGACTCTCCTTCACGACCAGCACTATCCTACACACAATTTACAATTTTTACCAAAGACAATAAACCTACAACCCTGTACGTCTTTGGAGTGTGGGAGGAAACTAGAGCACCCGCAAAAGAAGGGTCCCAACCCAAAACGTCACCTATCAATTTAGAAACAAGGAACTGCAGATGCTGGTTTACAAAATAAAAATAATCCAAAGTGCTGGAGTAACTCAGCGGGTCAAGCAGCATCTGTGGAAAACATGGATAGGTGACGTTTCGGATCAGGGTCCTTCTTCAGACTTGATTGTGGGGAGAATGGAGGGTGGAGGGAGGAGATACAAAACTGACTATCTTATGGACAAATAGCAGCACCTATCCAAGTTCTCCAGAGATGCTGCCTGCTGAGTTACTCCAGCACTTTGTGCCCTGTCTTTGTAAACCAGCATCAGCAGTTCCTTGTGGGTCAAGAGTCAATTGGCATATGCTTAACAGGTCTGTATACATGGTGCTCATGGATAACATAATAAAGCAACAAAAACAAAAATAAAATAGATATATAAATAAAAACTCCAATATTAGTGCAAACAGAGCAAAGGTGCCAGGTCTCTAGTGCAACCAAGAGGTTGGTCTAGTTGATATTTTTGGTGTTCAAGCAGACACGGAAATCGCTGTCAAAACATGGGGGGGACACAATTTCTTGGCGGCCGCACGCGAACATACGCACACACTCGTGCATGTGCACACACACGAGGCTTCGGCCGTGGGCCCTGTGGGCAGTAACATCGGGAGCTGACCTGGTTGGTGACCGACTCCGAACACCAGTAACAGCAGCTTCGTCCACCCCGAATCGTGGGGCTTGAATCGACCCGTTCGTGGGGCCTTTCATCGGCCGGCGCGGGCTTCAACATCGGGAGCCTCGATCGCCTCGATGTAGCAGTTTGATTTTAAGCCGCGCCGGGCACTGGCCGATTCAGCCCTTAGAAAGCGGACACGTTCTGCCCACCCCTCTCAAAGCAGGGGGGGAGAACTTGTCACCCCCGTCCCCCGTCCCCCTCCAGGATTTCCGCCCATTCAAGGGTCAGGCAGTTAGAGTCACAAGAGTCATACAGCGTGGAAACAGGCCCTTCGGCCCACACCGGCCCCATAGCAGAAGCGTCCATGTCGCGGGGTGGAGATTGGACGGATCCTGAGCTAATCCTGCTGCCGCCATCATCTATTACAGTAAATGACGGCTCCCACTGATTGTCGGCGGAAGCTCCCGTCCTTTTCAGGACGGACGATGACAGCGAGGTCAACATTTGAAACACGGAAGATGGGCACGAAAGACGAAGCCGGCCCAACACGCCCCATCTACACTGTTGGAGCTCCGCCCAGCTCAACCTGTGGACTTCGGGAGCCGCGGTCTACGGTAGGAAGTGGCCGATTCAGAAACTCCAAGCCGCTGAGTGTGTTCCGATCCATTTGGACGCCGGATCTCCGACCATCCCGGCGAGAGGGCCTGAACATCGAGCCGTCCGTAACGGCGACTGCGGGGGGGTTCGAAGGCCCCGACCACGGGTAAACAAAGAGGAAGATGACTGAACTTTATTGCCTTCCTTCACAGTGGGAAACGTCGATTCCGCTGTGGGGAATGTTCATGTTAAATTCTATCGTGTGTTGAGTTCTTTTTATTCGTGTGGCTGGATGGTAAATCAAATCTCACTGCACCAATTGATGCACGTGACAATAAATGTAACTTGAACTTGAACTGCACTCCTCACTCATCCTTGCCCGCGTTTGTCCCAAATCTAAACCTGTCCTATCCATGTACCTGTCTACACGTGGCAATAGTCCCTGCCTCAACTACCTCCTCCGGCTACTCGTTCCAAATAGCCACCTTGCGCTGTGACAAGTTGTTGGTAAAGGCCCTGTCCCACTGCACGAGGTAATTCAAGACTTCTCTCGCGTTTTCCCCTGATTCGAACTCGGAGAATGTCCGTAGCGGTCCGTAGGAGTTCGTGGATGTCACGTAGCGGCTCCTACAAGTATAAAGTCCCCTAATTTTTTTAATAACATTCTTGCTATTGAGGGAGTGCAGCGTAGGTTTACAAGGTTAATTTCCAAGGATGGCAGGACTGTCATATGCTGAGAGAATGGAGCAGCTGGGCTCGTACACTCTGGAGTTTAGAAGGATGAGAGGAAATCTCATTGAAACATATAAGATTGTTTTGGTCTCCAAATCTGAGGAAGGACATTCTTGCCATAGAGGGAGTGCGGAGAAGGTTCACCAGACCGATTCCTGGGATGTCAGGACTGTCATATGAAGAAATACTGGATAGGCTTAGTTTATACTCTCTAGAATTTAGAAGATTGAGGGGGGATCGTATAGAAACTTACAAAATTCTTAAGGGGTTCGACAGGCTAGATGCAGGAAGATTGTTCCCGATGTTGGGGAAGTCCAGGACAAGGGGTCACAGCTTAAGGATAAGGGGGAAATCCTTTAAAACCGAGATGAGAAAAACTTTTTTCACACAGAGAGTGGTGAATCTCTGGAACTCTCTGCCACAGAGGGTAGTTGAGGCCAGTTCATTTGCTATATTTAAGAGGTAGTTAGATGTGGCCCTTGTGGCTAAAGGGATCAGAGGGTATGGAGAGAAGGCAGGTACGGGATACTGAGTTGGATGATCAGTCATGATCATATTGAATGGCGGTGCAGGCTCGAAGGGCCGAATGGCCTACTCCTGCACCTAATTTCTATGTTTCTATGTTAAGGGTTTGGACACGCCAGAGGCAGGAAACATGTTCCCGATGTTGGGGGAGTCCAGAGCCAGGGGCCACAGTTTAAGAATAAGCAGTAAGCCATTTAGAACGGAGACGAGGAAACACTTTTTCTCACAGAGAGTGGTGAGTCTGTGGAATTCTCTGCCTCAGATGGCGGTGGAGGCCGGTTCTATGGATGCTTTCAAGAGAGAGCTAGATAGGGCTCTTAAAAATAGCAGAGTCAGGGGATATGGGGAGAAGGCAGGAACAGGGTACTGATTGGGGATGATCAGCCATGATCACATTGAATGGCGGTGCTGGCTCGAAGGGCCAAATGGTCTGCACCTGCACCTATTGTCTATTGTCTAAAGTAACAATTTATTTCACCACGAGTATTTTTTTACTCGTGGACATTTTTCAGTGTTAAAAAAACGTCACAAGTTTACCGGATTGCCCGAGTACCTACCGTTACTCGTACGAGCCGCTACGAGACATCCACGAACTCCTACGGACCCGCTACGGACATTCGCTGAGTTCGAATCAGGGGAAAACTCTTGAATTACCTCGTACAGTGGGACAGGCCCTTTGAGGAGCTGTTCCTGAGCCTGGATGTCAGAGTGTTCAGGCTTCTGTGCCTTCTTCTACCGTCACTGATATCCGTGATGGTTTGATGGAAATTGGTGCAATGAATTGTGACGTCATCTCCAGAAATATTGTAGTCAAGGCTGACAGATTTGAAGTTACGCACGACTGCTTGTTCCACTGCACAGGCCAGGTTTATTTTAGGCAAATAGTCCTTGCTCAGGCTTTTCAAAAAAAATATTCTGGATGTTTAAGCCTCCTTTCCATTTGTTTTCACTCCTCAAGGTGAAAATGTCAGTGCCACAGAAATAGGACACGGTTTCTACTTTTAGCGCGGAGAGTCAGCATCCAGAGCTCCAGCATCAGATGCTCAAGCACAAAGTCAAAGACTCAGAGAGTCACACGACATCCACACTAGTCCCACCTGACCGCGTTTGGCCCATATTCCTCTAAACCGATGCGATCTATGTACCCGTCCACGTCATAGTCACACAGCACGGACACAGGCCGTTTGGTCCAACTTGCCCATGCTGACCAACACGTCCCATCTGCACTAGTCACACCTCTTTGCGTTTGGTCCATATCCCTCTGAACCTGTCCTATCCATGTACCTGTCCAAATGTTTCTTAAATGTTGCGATAGCACCTGCCTCAACTACCTCCTCCGGCAGCTCATTCCACACACCCACCAACAAATGCGTCTGTGGAATTCTCTGCCTCAGAGGGCGGTGGAGGCCTGTTCTCTGGATACTTTCACGAGAGAGCTAGATAGGGCTCTTAACGATAGCGGAGTCAGGGGATATGGGGAGAAGGCAGGATCGGGGTACTGATTGGGGATGATCAGCCATGCTCACATTGAATGGCGGTGCTGGCTGGAAGGGCCAAATGGCCTACTCCTGCACCTATTGTGTATTGTCTAATGTAGACAAAAATGCTGGGGAAACTCACCCGACCAGAAACGTCACCTATTCTTTCACCCCATAGATGCTGCCTCACCCGCTGAGTTTCTCCAGCATTTTTGTCTACTCATGTACTGTATGTGACAATACTAAACTGACACCGTGGCTGTCTCTCTCTCTCTCTCTGCACACATTCAGCCTTTCCTCTCATTAAAGCTGGACGGCAGGGAGCTTGTTCCACATCAGCTATTGCGGATTGAGGGACGGTGCGGCTGGCTGGAAGCCCCCGCGGTGCCACGCAGAAGATGCTGCAGCAATGGTGCCCGTCCAGTGAAGCGATTATGTTGCAGGGAAAGGGAGGCATCCGTCAATGCGCTCACACCTTCTCCAGAAATGCTTCCCTCCCTCCTCGACAACATCGCCGGCTGCTAACCTAATTGTGTCTCAATTGGTTTCGGGAGAATGCCTGCACTTGATCTTTCCCACTCTGATGATGGTCGCACTTGAGTTGTTACCTAGTAACAAGACTCCGCGCAGACCAGATAGCTGCACGTTGCCGCCCGACTCACCGATACCATAATGTCGCAACTGCAAACGGGATTTTACGGGAGTTTATGAGTTTTTTTGTCGCTGCAGTGAAAAGCTTTTATTGCGTGCCAACCATTCAATAGACAATAGACAATAGGTGCAGGAGTAGGCCATTCGGCCCTTCGAGCCAGCACCGCCATTCAATGTGATCATGGCTGATCATCCCCAATCAGTACCCCGTTCCTGCCTTCTCCCCATATCCCCTGACTCCGCTATTTTTAAGAGCCCTATCTAGCTCTCTCTTGAAAGCATCCAGAGAACCTGCCTCCACCGCCCTCTGATGCAGAAAATTCCACAGACGCTTTTGTTGGTGGATGTGTGGAACGAGCTGCCGGAGGAGGTAGTTGAGGCAGGTGCTATCGCAACATTTAAGGCAGAGAATTACACAGACTCACCACTCTCTGTGAGTAAAAATGTTTCCTCGTCTTACTAAATGGCTTACTCCTTATTCTAAACTGTGGCCCCTGGATCTGGACTCCCCCAACATCGGGATCATGTTTCCTGCCTCTAGTGTGTCCAAGCCCTTAACAATCTTATATGTTTCAATGAGATTCCCTCTCATCCTCCTAAACTCCAGAGTGTACAAGCCCAGCTGCTCCATTCTCTCAGCATATGACAGACCCGCCATCCCGGGAATTAACCTTGTAGCGGAAAGACGATACGTGATTACAATCGAGTCGTCCACGGTGCACAGATAGATGTGTTGCTGTAGGAGGAGAGATTTAAAAGAGTGGAGCGATTCTAACGCATGATCGCTGATCCACGTCTGTGAGTAGCACGCAAACGGTCGCCTGGGCTGGGCGCCATCTTTTCACTTGATTTATCATTTGAAATGACCAGCTTCTCTTCTCGTTTAGTTCAGTTTAGTTTAGAGATACAGAGCGGAAACAGGCCCTTCGGCCCCCCAAGCCCTCACCCACCCTGCACAATAACACACTAGTGGGATAACATAGGACTAGTGTGAACGGGTGATCCGTGGTCAGTGGGCCGAATAGCGTGTTTTCATGCTGCATCTCTAAACTAAACAGAGAGTTGTGAGACTGTGGAGCGGTGGAGACTGGTTCTCTGGATACTTTCAAGAGAGAGCTAGATAAGGCTCTTAAAGATAGTGGAGTCAGGGGATATGGGGAGAAGGCAGGAACGGGGTACTGATTGTGGATGATCAGCCATGATCACATTGAATGGCGGTGCTGGCTCGAAGGGGCCGAATGGCCTACTCCTGTACCTATTGTCTATTGTCCATAAACCAATCCCCAAAAGCTCATTCAGAAAAATGATTATCCGGCCAAAATTACACTTTCGCACCCTCTCTCCTGTATGTATCGTTCTAAATTTCACAAAGCTCAAATATGTCAGGTTTGCAATTTTATTGACTAAAAGCTTTGCGTCGAGTAAATTGACATCGACAGTCCAATTACGTAAGCATTTTGTAAAATTATATTCACGAACGATGGAACAGGTTTTGTTCATCTCAAAAAAAAAATCCACTCGATTGCACGGGAAAAACTGGAAGAGCATGATATTAGAAACAGGGAATTAGGAACTGCTATGATACATGCGGAGAAAAAAAAAGACCATTAATCTTTCATCTCCAAGGACAGGGATTTATCTTTGTAGTCGGGCTGCACTTTACTGCGCCTGCAACACTCGAGCTTCATTAGAGCCAGCAGTGAAATGAAGTGAAATGTGAAATAGCCAGTCAGGTCTGCTGCCCATTCATCACACTCACCGGGCCCAGGGTTTGTCCTAGTTCGACAAATACCCAAAGTCTTTTAATGTTGCACAGGTGGCCAGAGAGAAGATATTTCTGCATAAGAAAGGATTGTTGTCAAAATCAAACACAGATTGACAGAGTCAGAGAGTCATACAGTAGTATGTCCACACCGACCAACATGCCCCATCTACACTCGTCCCGCCTGCCTGTGTTTGGCCCGTATCCCCCTAAAATCTGTCCTATCCATGTACCTGTCCAAATGTTTCTTAAATGTTGGGAGAGTCCCAGCCTCAACTACCTCCTCTGGCAGCAAACAATAGGAATTAACGGGTCCTTTTCAGAATGGCAGGCAGTGACTTGTGGCGTTAGGCAAGGCTCAATGCTGGGACCCCAGTTATTTACAATATATATTAATGATTTAGTCACGGGAATTAAATGTGACATCACCAAGTTTGTAGATGGCGCAAAGCTGGGTGGCAGTGTGAGCTATGAGGCTGCAGGGTGACTTGGATAGGTTGGGTGAGTGGGCAGATGCATGGCAGATGCAGTATAATGTGGATAAATGTGAGGTTATTCACTTTGGTGGCAAGAACAGGAAGGCAGATTATTATCTGAATGGCATCAGATTAGGAAAAGGGTAGGTGCAATGTGCCCTGGGTGTGTTTGTAAAGTAAGCATGCAGGTACAGCAGGCAGTGAAGAGAGGAAATGGCATGTTGGCTTTCATTGTGAGAGGATTTGACTATAGGAGCAAGGAGGTCCTACTGTAGTTGTACAGGGCCCTGGTGAGACTGCACCTGGAGTATTGTGTGCAGTTTTGGTCTCTTAATTTGAGAAAGGATATTCTTGCTATTGAGGGAGTGCAACGTAGGTTCACCAGGTTAGTTCCCGGGATGGCGGGACTGACCAATGATGAAAGAATGAGTCAACTGGGCTTGAATTTACTGAAATTCACTGAAAGGATGAGAGGGCATCTTATCGAAAATATAAAATTCTTAAGGATTTGGACAGGCTCGATGCAGGATAAATGTTCCCCATGTTGGGGGAGTCTAGAACCAGTGGTCACGGTTTAAGAATAAGGGGTAGGTTATTTAGGATTGAGATGAGGAAAAACTTTTTCACCCAGAGAGTTGTGAATCTGTGGAATTCTCCGCCACAGAAGGCAGTGGAGGCCAATTCACTAGATGCTTTCAAGAGAGTTAGATTTAGCTTTGGGTTAAAAGAATCAAGGGACATGGAGAGAAGCAGTAACGGGGTACTGATTTTGGATGATCAGTCATGATCATATTAAATGGCGATGCTGGCATGAAGGGCCGAATGGCCTACTCCTGCACCTATTTTCTATGTTTCAATGTCCCGAACTACTATCTACCTCATTGGTGACTTTGGCAATAGGCAATAGGTGCAGGAGTAGGACATTCGGCCCTTCGGGCCAGCACCGTCATGCCACGAGTACCTACGACTAGCATCACGGCCTGCTACGACCTACCTACGACCTCCTACGGCCTCGTGACGACCA
Organism: Leucoraja erinaceus; assembly: GCF_028641065.1. Lineage (NCBI taxonomy): Eukaryota > Metazoa > Chordata > Chondrichthyes > Rajiformes > Rajidae > Leucoraja > Leucoraja erinaceus. Next base: position 28,123,029 of record NC_073378.1, on the reverse strand, counting down.
TGCTGCGAGTATGTGTCAATGTGCGGGGCTCGCTGGCCGGTGCGGGCTCGGTGGGCCGAAGGGCCTGTTTCCGCGCCATATCTCTCAACTAAACTAGACGACAACTAATGTGCCTGTTTTGGGACTTACTCAGTGCTTGGCTTTCCCTGAGGGGGAGCAAGCTTTCTGCTCACACGCACTGACAGTTTAATCAGCACCTCTAATGGAACTGACGGAGATGCACAGGCAGCGGCGAGCCAACATGGTAGTTAAGCTCTGTTAATGAACAACCTTTATATGGGGAGAACTGAGCAAGTCTTAACACTCTGCTGAATCAAAGAAACACTGTGAAGTGGAAGGCAAAGCTTTGTCAGACTGCGGCACTTTTGTTACCCACAGCAAATAACATTTGTTACATTTCAGCGCTTTAGTCTTTTCCTTTAAACTAACGACCATAAACATGATAGTCGCAGAGCCATGCAGCACAGAAACAGGCCCTTCAGCCCAACTTGCCCCTGCTGACCAACGCTAGGTTGCCCACGAAGGTAAGCTAGCTAAGAATATAAAGGAGGATAGTAAAAGCTCCTTTAGGTATGTGAAGAGGAAAAAATTAGTTAAGACAAATGTGGGTCCCTTGAAGACCGAAACAGGTGAATTTATTATGGGGAATAAGGAAATGGCAGACGAGTTGAACAGGTTCTGTTTTCACTAGGGAAGACACAGATAATCTCCCAGATGCACTGTGGCCAGAGGATCTAGCCCAGGGGTGGGGAACCTGCGGCCTTAAAGCATGCGGCCTTCTAGGCCATTAAGTGCGGCCTTTTTGAAGGACTCCAAATTTTGTAGAACAAATCCTTTTATTTTTATTAATATGTTTTTGTTCGTCTTTTATTATTTTTATTTTAATCTTAAAATGAACGTATTTAAAATATCAAAGAGTAAAAGAAGATTCAACAAAATAATCCTCCCCGACTGACGACCACAATTAAAACATTAGTAAGTCATGAGGGTTATTTTAACACCTGTTATGCTCATGATTTTGTTCTAATGCGACTCTAGAATGTATGTTAACCTCCCTGCCTGACTGGCGCCACCAACGCCTGAGGCTGGTTGATGAGAGGGAAAATGTCGGGGGGGAGTCCGCTGGCTGTCCAATCTTCAGTATTATCAACGTTGAATCAACTGATACTACTGACTCAGCGCAGGGTTTATACTACATTCAGGCCATAACAGAAGATTTTCTTTGCTACAAAGAGTAATTCACTTTGGGCACTCTAAGGAATAGATTTTTTCAACAACTTTCAAGATAAATATCGTGAAGTTGGACTGGATTTGGTTAATATAGTGTGTGTATGTATAGGCGGTGCACCTTTCATGATAGGAAAACGCAAAGGGTTTATTGCACAGATGTAAAAGGTATTATCAGATCCAGATGCTCTCATTTCATTTCATTGTATCTTACATCAGCAAAACCACTGTGCTAAATCTACTATTTTAAGTGACACTTTGCAACAAGTTATAAGTATTGTTAACTATACCCACGTCTTCGGCAACATGCACAAAAAAATGCTTTCTTGCTTTTCAACCACTAATTGCTGCGAATCTACATTCTCCTACCTAACCCAAATCAAGACGCCCTTAAGGTTACAAATGACGGACATCTACCCATCTAGAAGATCAGCTGAAACTGCATACCTCAATGTTGCAACTAAATATTCAAATGTTTTCCTACAAAAAGCAGTCACAACAAAGTCATTAAAACGATAGTTAACTTTAGAATTAACCATTTTTTCTAATTTTCTTGAAGTTATTCAATTCAATTCAATTCAATTTATTTGTCATTTGGACCCCTTGAGGTCCAAACGAAATGACGTTTCTGCAGCCATACATTTCAAACAAATAGACCCAAGACACAACATCATTTACATAAACATCCATCACATCGCTGTGATAGAAGGCCAAAAAAACGTATCTCTCCACTGCACTCCCCCCCCCCCCCCCCGATGTCAGAGTCAAAGTCAAAGCCCCCGGATGGCGATGGCGATTGTCCCGCGGCCATTAAAGCCACGCCGGGTGATGCTGTGAGGCCCCGCTCCAGGAGCTCTTCGACCCCGCAACTCGGGCGGGAGAAGTCGCCGTTGCGGGAGCCCTGAAAAGCAGTCTCCCTCCAGGGAACCGCGGGCTCCCGGTGCCGCCGTCCGCCAGACCCGCAGTTGCAGCCTCCGAATCTCCGGAGGTCGGGCCGCAGCAGCAGCAGCAGCGCTCCACCACCGCTCCACCCGCTCTGGACTCGGCCAGCCCCGCGACGGTGAGGTGAGTAGTCGGCACCAGAGCCCCCGGTCTTCCTGTTGGAGGCCGCTCCTCGTTGCAGCCCCAACGACAACGGAGACCCGACAAAGAAAAGGTCGGGTCTCCCGTGCAGGGAGAGATTAAAGGTTACCCCCTCCCTCCCACACCCCCCCCCCACACACATACCCCAACAAAAAATAACAAAAACTACATAAAAACATAGACAAAAAATAATAAAAACGCAGACGGGCTGCAGAGGCCGCTGCTGACGAGAGTCGCGCCGCCTACCGTTAGTACATAGTAGTTAGATATTTCACAAAATAATGTACATTTTGAAGTATATCTAATTGAAGTTTCTTGGATGCGGCCTTATTAGGTTTCAGCTAACTTAATGCGGCATTCCAACATGAAAAGATTCCCCAACCCTGATCTAGGGTGACGGAGGAACTGAAGGAAATTCACATTAGTCAGGAATTGGTGTTGGGTAGACTGATTGGACGGAAGACTGATAAATCCCCAGGGCCTGATGGTCTGCATCCCAGGGTACTTAAGGAGGTGGCTCTAGAAATCATGGACGCATTGGTGATCATTTTCCAATATTCTATAGATTCAGGATCAGTTCCTGTGGATTGGAGGGTAACTAATGTTATCCCACTTTTTAAGAAAGGAGCGAGAGAGAAAACATGGGATTATAGATCAGTTGGCCTGACATCGGTGGTGGGGAAGATGCTGGAGTCAATTATAAAAGATGAGATAGCTGAACATTTGCATAGCAGTAACAGGATCGGTCTGAAAGCATGGATTTACGAAGGGGAAATCATGCTTGACTAATCTTCTGGAATTTTATGAGGATGTAACAAGTAAAATGGACAAGGGAGAGCCAGTGGATGTAGTGTACCTGGACTTTCAGAAAGCCTTTGATAAGGTCCCACAGAAGATTAGTGGGCAAAATGAGGGCACATGGTATTGGGGGTAGGGTATTGACATGGATAGAAAATTGGTCGGCAGACAGGAAACAAAGAGTAGGGATTAACGGGTCCCTTTCAGAATGGCAGGCAGTGACTAGTGGGGTGCCGCAAGGCTCGGTGCTGGGACCTCAACTATTTACAACATACATTAATGATTTAGTTGAAGGAATTAAAAGTAACATTAGCAAATTTGCAGATGACACAAAGCTGGGTGGCAATGTGAACTGTGAAGAGGATGCTATGAGGATGCAGGGTGACTTGGGCAGGTTGGGTGAATGGGCGGATGCATGGCAGATGCAGTTTAATGTAGATAAATGTGAGGTTATCCACTTTGGTGGCAAGAACGGGAAGGCAGATTATTATCTGAATGGTGGACACATAATGCTGGAGAAACTCAGCGGGTGAGGCAACATTTATGGAGAGAAGGACATCTCCCTACCATTTCTAGATCTCACTGTCTCCATCACAGGAAACAGACTATCGACCGTCATCAACAACAAACCTACTGACTCCCACAACTATCTGGACCACACTTCTTCCCACCCTTCTTCTTGTAAAGAATCTATCCCCTACACCCAATTCCTCCGTCTACGCCGCATCTGCGCCCAGGATGAGGTGTTCCATACCAGGGCATTGGAGATGTCCTCATTCTTCAGGGAACGGGGTTACACTTGTCCATTATCGATGAGGCTCTCACTAGGGTCTCCTCGATATCCAGCAGCTCCGCTCTGTTTTCCTCCCCCCCTCTGGTAACAAGGGACAGAGTCCCCGTTGTCCTCACCTTCAGCCGTCGCATGCAGCACATAATCCTCCAACATTTTCGCCACCTCCAAATGGATCCCACTGGGGGAGGATTTAACAGGAAACTGAAGGGGTACATTTTTTACACAAATGTAGTGGGCGCTGATGGAGGAGGTAGTTGTGGCTGGTACTGTTGCATACATTTAGACAAGTGAATGAAGAGGATAGGTTTAGAGGGATGTGGGTCAAATGCAGGCAGGTTCAATGTGTAGATGAGACGTGTTGGTCGGTTGAGCAAAGTTGGGAAGAGGGGCCCGTTTCCACGCTGTATCACTCTATAACTCTATGAAATATATACATTTTCAACTGGAGAAAACTGAATTGAATTTCCAGGTGGAGGTTCTGTAGTTAATTTGATTTCCTTCTCCCACAACACTGAAGAGTTATTGGCTTCTTAATACTTTAAGAATCTTAAGCTGCATTCAATATATTGAACATCTTGACATGCCGATGTTCAGATATGATTCTTGTCCTTAATCTAAAATAATATTCAATTTTGATTTTCTACGTTGATTAAATAATTCATGGTAATGTCATTACGTTTGGCTGTCCCTGTCTGCTTTGGCCCAGAATGTCCAGTCCTGGACTCTGGGCCAACTGATTCAAGATCTCACAATACCTCCAACTTGTGATTCAAGCGCTGCTCAGTGGTGCAGCTGGTAGAGCTGCTGCCTTACAGTGCCAGACACCTGGTGGGGTTCGATACTGACCCCGGGTGCTGACTGTGTGGAGTTTGCACGCTCTCCCCGTGTAGTCTTCCTCCAGGTGCTCCAGTTTCCTCCCACATCTGTATCAGTGATTTGGATAACAACGCACAGGGCATGATTGTGTAGACAATAGACAATAAACAATAGGGGCAGGAGTAGGCCATTCGGCCCTTCGAGCCAGCACCGCCATTCTATGTGATCATGGCTGATCATCCTCAATCAGTACCACGTTCCTGCCTTTTCCCCATATCCCCTGACTCCGTTATTATTAAGAGCCCTATCTAGCTCTCTCTTGAAAGTATCCAGAGAACCTGCCTCCACCACCGTCTGAGGCAGAAAATTCCACAGACTGACCACAGACTCACCACCGTACATGGACTTCAGTAAGGCGTCTGACAAGGTTCCGCGTGGTAGGCTACTCTGGAAGGTTAGATTGCATGGGATCCAAGGAGAAATAGCTGAATGGATAGCAAATTGGATTCATGGAAGGAATCAGAGGGTGATGGTGGAAGGTTGCTTCTCAGACTGGAGGCCTGTGACTAGTGGTGTGCCTCTGGGTTCAGTACTGGGCCCGTTACTGTTTGTCATCTACATCAATGATTTGGATGAGAACATACAGGGCAAGATTAGCAAGTTTGCTGATGATACAAAAGTGAGTGGTTTTGCAGATAGTGAAGATGGTTGTGAACGATTGCAGCAGGATCTGGATTGATTGGCCAGGTGGGCGAAGGAATGGTTGATGGAATTTAATACAGAGAAGTGTGAGGTGTTGCATTTTGGGACGTCGAACAAGGGCAGGACCTACACAGTGAATGGTCGGCCTCTGGGTTGTGTTGTAGAGCAGAGGGATCTAGGAGCACAGGTACATGGTTCCCTGAAGGTGGAGTCGCAGGTAGATGAGATGGTCAACAAGGCTTTTAACACTTTGGTCTTCATTAGGTAGAGTAATGAGTATAGATGTTGGGAGGTTATATTGTAGTTGTATAAGTCATTTGTGAAGCTGCTTTACAGTATTGTGCTCAGTTCAGGGCCCCATGTTATCGGAAAGATGTGGTCAAGCTGGGAAGAGTACAGAGAAGAATTACGAGGATGTTGCCAGGGCTAGAGGGTCTGAGCTATAGGGAGAAGTTAAGTCAGCTGGGACTCTATTCCTTGGAGCACAAGAAGATGAGGGGTACAGATACATAGACAATAGGTGCAGGAGGAGGCCATTCAGCCCTTCGAGCCAGCACCGCCATTCAATGTGATCCTGGCTGATCGTCCCCAATCAATAACCCGTGCCAGCCTTCTCCCTGTATCCCTTGATTCCACTAGCCCTAAGACCTCTATCGATCTCTCTTTTGAAAGCATCCAGTGAATCAACCTCCACTGCCATCTGAGGCAGAGAATTCCACAAATTCACAACTCTCTGGTGAAAAAGTTTTTCTTCATCTCAGTTCTAAATGGCCTAACCCTTATTATTAAACTGTGGCCCCTGGTACTGGACTCCCCAACATCGGGAACATGTTTCCTGCATCTAGCGTGACCAATCCCTTAATAATTTAATATGTATCTATAAGATCCCCTCTCATCCTAAATTCCAGTGAATACAAGCCCAGTCGTTCCATTCTTTCATCGTATTACAAACCCGCCATCCCGGGAATTAACCTTGTGAACCAACGCTGCACTCACTCAATAGCAAGAATGTCCTTCCTCAAATTATTAGACCAAAAGTGCACACAACACTCCAGGTGTCTCACCTGGGCCCTGTACATCTGCAGAACGACCTGTTTGCTCCTATACTCAAATCCTCGTGTAATGAAGGCCAACATGCCATTAGCTTTCTTCACTGCCTGCTGTACCTGCATGCTTACTTTCAGTGACTGATGTACAAGGACACCCAGGTCTCGTTATGCTTCCCCTTTTCCTAATCTGACACCATTCAGATAATAATCTACTTTCCTGTTCCTGTCACAAAAGTGGATAACCTCACATTTATCTTATTGACCTTATTGTGGTGTATAAAATCATGAAAGGAATAGATCGGATAGATGCACAGAGTCTCTTGCACAGAGTAGGATAGGTGCAGGGTGCAGGAATCGAGGACCAGAGGACATAGGTTCAAGGTGATGGGGAAAAGAATTGTTAGGAATCTGCGGGGTAACTTTTTCACACAAAGGGTGGTTGGTGTTTTGAACAAGCTGCCAGAGAAGGTAGTTGAGTCAGGGACTATCGCAACATTTACGGTAAATGGATAGCACAGGTTTAGAGGGACATGGGCAAAACGCAGGCGGGTGCGTCTGTAGCTGAGACATGTTGACCGCTGTATAACACTATGACTATCACATAGGCATGTGGGTGTGAAGGTTTGAACTGCAGATGCTAGTCTAAACTGAAGACATAAAATGCTGGAGTAATACAGTGGGTCAGGCAGCATCTCTGGACATGGGTGGAAATCCTGGGGGGGGGGGGGGGGGGGGGGGGGGGGGGGGGGGGGGGGGATAAGGAGAACCTGCCTCCTCCCCATGTTTTGAGAGGTGGGGGACACTCACCCCCATGTTTTGAGACCTGGGTGCTACAGCCAGTCCCAGGTCGGCTCTCCTGCCCCCAAACACCAAAGACGTGCAGGTTTGTAGGTTAAGTGCTTCGGTAAATTGTAAATTGTCCCTAGTGTGTGGGATTACAGTTTAATCCAACACACCAGCTCCACAGTTTAAGAATATGGAGTAAGCAACTTAGAACGGAGACAAGGAAACGCTTTTTCTCACAGAGAGTGGTGAGTCTGTGGAATTCTCTGCATCAGAGGGCGGTGGAGGCCGGTTCTCTGGATACTTTCGAGAGAGAGCTAGATAGGGCTCTTAAAAATAGCGGAGTCAGGGGATATGGGGAGAAGGCAGGAACGGGGTACTGATTGGGGATGATCAGCCATGATCACATTGAATGGCGGTGCCGGCTCAAAGGGCCGAATGGTCTACTCCTGCACCTATTGTCTATTGGATGGGATGATTGCTGGTCGGCACAGACGTGGTGGGCCAAAGGACCTGCAGTTCCCAGGTTGACTGTCACACAGGTCGGCTCGCCTGCCCTGGGACTGGCTGTAGTGCCCAGGTCATGAAAAGTAATTGAAAAAAAAATACGCTTGCGGGCCGGATGATTTCGGGTTGCAGGCCGGATCCGGCCCATGGGCCGTAGGTTGCCGACCCCTGTCCCAGGTGTGCGGCTTCATTGTGTCCCCCCCCATATTTTAAAAGCGATTTCCGCCCATGAAGGAACAGGTGGTGTGCAACTGAAGAAAGCTGGCCCCACTGAGTTACTCCAGCACTCTGTGAAACGTCACCTATCCATGTTCTCCACAGATGCTGCCTGACCCGCTGAGTTACTCCAGCACTCTGTGAAACGTCACCTATCCATGTTCTCCACAGATGCTGCCTGACCCGCTGACTTACTCCAGCAATTTGTGTCTATCTTAGGGTTATAGGTTAATTGGCCTCTGCCCCCTTGTGTGTAGGAAGTGAATCAGAAAGTGAGCAAACATGAAACCAGTGTGGGTAGTCACAAAATGCTGGAGAAAATAAACAACGTCAGAGACTGAAGAAGGGTCTCGACTCGAAACGTCGCCAGTCTGAAGAAGGGTCTCGACCCGAAACGTTGCAGATGCTGCCTCACCCATGGAGTTTCTTTGTTAGCATTTTGTGTCTACCTTTGATTTTACCAGCATCTGCGGTTCTTTCTTAAACATAAAACCAGTGTGAATGGGTGATTGATGGTCGGTATGGACTTAGCGGGCCCGAGGGCTTATTTCATGATTGTATCTTTCCATCAATAAATATGGGAATTTTAGAGTCATAGAGTTATGGAGTCATACAGCACAGCGACAGGCCCTTCAGCCAATGTTTCCATGCCAACCAAGATCCCACATCTAATCCTGTCTCATTTGCCCATTTAGCCCATATCTCTCTGAACCTTTCGTATGCATGTACCTGTCAAAGTGCCTTTTAAATGTTGTTGTTGAAACTTCCACAATTACCTCCTCTCGCAGCTCGTCCATACACTCACCACCCTCTGGAGAAAAAGTTGCCCACCAGGTACCTATTAAATCTTCCCCCTCTCACTTTAAACCTATGTCCACTGGTTCTTGATTCCCCTACACTGGGTAGGAAACTTTGTGCACGCTGCTCTACATCGGTGAGACCAAGCGTAGGCTTGGCGATCGCTTCTCCCAACACCTCCGCTCGGTTCGCATTAACCAACCTGATCTCCCGGTGCCTCAGCACTTCAACTCCCCCTCCCATTCCGAATCCGACCTTTCTGTCCTGGGCCTCCTCCATGGTCAGAATGAGGCCCACCGTAAATTGGAGGAGCAGCACCTCATATTTCGCTTGGGCAGTTTACACCCCAGCAGTATGAACATTGACTTCTCCAGTTTTAGGTAGTCCCTGCTTTATCCTCCCCTTCCCTGATCTCCCTCAGCCCACTGGCTCCTCCTCTTCCTTACTTCTTCCCGCCACCACCCCCCCCCCCACCCTCACATCAGTCTGAAGAAGACCCGAAACTTTGCCTATTTCCTTCGCTCCATAGATGCTGCCTCACCCGCTGAGTTTCTCCAGCATTTTTGTCTATCTTGTGCATCTACCCAATCTATTTCCCTCATGGTTTTGTATACCTCTATAAGATCACCCCTCATCCTCCTGCGCTCCATGGAATAAAGTCCTCGGCTGTTCAACCTTTCTCTGTAGCTCAGGCCCTCGAGTCCTGGCAACACCCTTTTACACGTTAATAGCAAGTCAGTCAGCTCTTGTGGATACTCCACCTTGGAGCTCCCCCTTGGTCTCAGTGTCGGAGCTCCCCCTCTGGTCTCCCACCTTGGAGCTCCCCCCGTGGTCTAACCTCGGAGCTCCCCAATGGTCTTCACCTTGGATCTCCCCCCACTGGTCTCCACAATGAATAGTAAATCTATGCGTGCACAGTTGCACTTCCATTTCCGACTTGCATAACATCTGACTGATACAGGGGCGCCTGTACTCCAAATAACACTCGCTCTGAAACATTGTCAGCTGACGCTCACATCTTTATTGGCACAGTGACGTAGAGGTAGAGTTGCTGCCTCACAGCGCCAGAGACCCGGGTTCAATCGTAACCATGGGTGCTGTCTATGCTGAGCTTGTACGTTCAAGAAGGAACTGCAGATGCTGGAAAATCGAAGGAAGACAAAAATGCTGGGGAAACTCAGCGGGTGAGGCAGCATCAATGGAGCGAAGGAAATAGGCAATGTTTCGAGTCTGAAGAAGGGTTTCGGCCCGAAACGTTGCCTATTTCCTGGTGCCCACCGGCGGATACCGGTGGGCGGCGCGACTCTAGTCAGCAGCGGCCTCTGCAGCCCGTCCGCGTTTTATTATTTTCTGTCTATGTTTTTATGTAGTTTCGTTATTTTTTTGTTGGGGTGTGTGTGTGGGGGGGGGGGGGGGGTGGGGGGGGGGGTGGGGGGGGAGGGAGGGGGAAACTTTTAAATCTCTCCCTGCACGGGAGACCCGACCTTTTCTCGTTGGGTTTCCGTTATCGTTGGGGCTGCAATGAGGAGCGGCCTCCAACAGGAAGAGACCGGGGACTCTGGTGCCGACGACTCACCTCACCGTCGCGGAGCTGGCCAAGTCCGGAGCGGGTGGAGCGGTGGAGGAGCGCTGCTGCTGCTGCTGCTGCGGCGGCCCGACCGGAGAGTCGGAGGCTTCAACTGCAGGTCTGCGGACGGCGGCACCGGGAGCCCGTGGGTCCCTGGAGGGAGACCGCTTTTCAGGGCTCTCGCAACGGCGACTTCTCCCGCCCGAGTTGCGGGGTCGAAGAGCTCCTGGAGTGGGGCCTAACATCACTGCCCCGCGCGGCTTGGAATGGCCGCGGGACTCTGCGAGCGCACGCCGGGGGCTCTAACACCAAGACCCGGTGTGCGACCTCGCACCAACCGGCGTGGCTTTAATGGCCGCGGGACAATTGCCATCGCCAGCCGGCAATTTGACTCTGTCATCGGGGGGGGAGAGTGCAGTGGAGAGATAAGTTTATTAGGCCTTCCATCACAGCGATGTGATGGATGTTTATGTAAATTATGTTGTGTCTTGGGTCTATTTGTTTGTAATGTATGGCTGCAGAAACGGCATTTCGTTTGGACCTCAAGGGGTCCAAATGACAATTAAATGTATCTTGTTGTATATAAAGGAACCTTAACCTCCAGCACTTTGGTCTACCTCTGAGTTTGTATGTTCTCCCTGTGACCGCATGGGTTTCCTCTGGGTGCTCTGGTTTCCGCCCACATTTCAAAGACTTACAGGTTTGCAGGTTAATCGGCTTATGCAACATTTGTGTCTAGTGATGTGTGGGATAGTGGTAGTGTGCGGGGATCGCTGGTCGGCGCAGACACAGTGGGCCAAAAGGCATATTTCCGCGCTGTATCTCTAAAGTCGAATAGTGTCACAGAGTGATACGGTGTGGAAACAGGTCCTTTGGCCCAACTTGCCCACACCGGCCAACATGCCCCAGCTTTACTAGTCCCACCTGCCTACTCTTGGTCCATATCCCTCCAAACCTGTCCTATCCATGTACCTGTCCAACTGTTTTTTAAACATTGGGATAGTCCTAACCTCAATTATCTCCTCTGGCAGCTTGTTCCATATACCCACCATCCTTTGTGTGAAAAGGTTACCCCTCAGATTCCTATTAAATCATTTCTCCTTCATCTTGAACATATGTCCTCTGGTCCTCGATACACCTCCTCTGGGCAAGAGACTCTGTGCATCTACCTGATCCATTCCTCTCGTGATTTCATACACCTCCATAAGATCACCCCTCATCCTCCTGCACTCCATGGAACAACACTACACAACATCTACAGCTCTGCCCTCATCGTCCTTTTTGGTCACTTCTTCAAAAAAATCAATCAGATTTGTGAGACACGACCTCCCACGTACAAAACCATGCTGACTATCCCTAATCAGCCCTTGCCCACCCAGCCTACTCAACCTCTCCCTATAGCTCACACCCTCTTTTCTCAACCCTTTCCAGCTTGACAATATCTTTCCTATAACATGGTGCCCAGAACTGAACACAATATTCTGAATTCGGTCTCACCAACGTCTTATACAACTGCAACATGACCTCCCAACTTCTATACTCAATACTCTGACTGATGAAAGCCAAAGTGCTAAAAGCCTTTGTGACCACCTTATCTACCTGCGACTCGACCTTCAAGGAACCATGCACCTGTACTCCTAGATTCCTCTGCTCTACAACACTACCCAGAGGCCAACCATTCACTGTGTAGGTCCTGCCCTTGTTTGACGTCCCAAAATGCAACACCTCACACTTCTCTGTATAAAATTCCATCAACCATTCCTCCGCCCACCTGGCCAATCGATCCAGATCCTGCTGCAATCGTTCACAACCATCTTCATTATCTGCAAAACCACTCACTTTTGTATCATCAGCATTGATGTAGATGACAAACAGTAACGGGCCCAGCACTGAACCCTGAGGCACACCACTAGTCACAGGCCTCCAGTCTGAGAAGCAACCTTCCACCATCGCCCTCTGCTTCCTTCCATGGAGCCAATTTTCTGTCCATTCAGCTACAGTATCTCTCCTTGGATCCCATGCGATCTAACCTTCCAGAGCAGCCTACCATGCGGAACCTTGTCGAATGCCTTACTGAAGTCCATGTACACAACATCTACAGCTCTGCCCTCATCGACCTTTATGGTCACGTCTTCAAAAAATTCAATCAGATTTGTGAGACACGACCTCCCACGTACAAAACCATGCTGACTGTCCCTAATCAGCCCTTGCCCATCCAAATGCCTGTATATCCTATCCCTCAGAATACTCTCCAGTAACTTACCAACTACAGATGTTAAGCTCACCGGCCTATAGTTCCCAGCATTTTCCCTGCAGCCCTTCTTGAAAAGAGGCACAACTTTTGCCACCCTCCAGTCGTCCGGCACCTCTCCTGTATTTAAGGAAGACTCGTAAATTTCAACCTGGGCTCCCGCAATTTCCTCTCTAGTTTCCCGCCATGTCCTCGGATATATCTGATCAGGCCCCGGAGATTTAGAACCATAGAACATAGAAACATAGAAAATAGGTGCATGAGGAGGCCATTCGGCCCTTCGAGCCAGCACCGCCATACAATGTGATCATAGCTGATCGTCCCCTATCAATAACCCGTGCCTGCCTTCTCCCCATATCCCTTGACTCCACTAGCCCCTAGAGCTCTATCTAACTCTCTCTTAAATCCATTTGTCTACCTTCAAACACGACAGTGCCTTCTGTACTTCTTCTACGGTAACCCTGCATCATTTATGTGACCAAACTTCCCTCCCCACTTTCTCATCTTCTCACACTCTGCTATTTAATGAGAATAAAGAAACAAAAGGGTGAATAGACATCAAACGACAAATTGAACAACATATGAAGAGAATACTTTCAAGAAAGAGCTAGATAGGGCTCTTAAAAATATGGGGAGAAGGCAGGAACGGGTTACTGATTGGGGATGATCAGCCATGATCGCATTGAATGGCGGTGCTGGCTCGAAGGGCCGAATGGCCTACTCCTGCACCTATTGTTTATTAGAAGGAGCAGGTCTTTAACGTGTGTTTACATGGCAAGCCAGTGGCCAATCAAAGCACAAATAAGCAGCGGGCTGCCCGACAGGTTTTAGGTTTGTCATTTTCACCATCATTACAATTGCAAAATATAGACTAATTAGATAATGCAGCCTATAAACTGCAGGCTAGCAGCAGGGAGACGACAGCTGAAATTGATCTGGGGCATCTTGAATAATGTATAAACTTTGCACATTTGCTTCCTGTCTCTCTCAGTGCACGCGGCACAGTGAGGGTGAGAGACGCCGGGCAGTCTGCAGGGACACACACACACCACCGACCTGGCTTCCACTTCTGGGAAACTCAATGCCATCTACACCATGGACAGTGTGGTCCTCCCCTGCAGAGGCACGATCTGCCGTAGTGAGACAGCGAGGAATTGCCTGAGCAGTGCAAAGACCAACATGATCAAAGACTTGTCCCATCCCAGTCATAACCTTGTAGCGTCATATAGTGTGGAAACACGGCCCATCTACACTGAGATGGACACAGAGTGCTGGAGTAACTCAGCGGGTCAGGCAGCATCTGTGGAGAACATGGAGAGGTGACGTTTCACAGAGTGCTGGAGTAACTCAGCAGGTCAGGCAGCATCTGTGGAAAACATGGATAGGTGACGTTTCACAGAGTGCTGGAGTAACTCAGCGGGTCAGGCAGCATCTGTGGAGAACATGGATAGGTGACGTTTTAGGTCAGGCTCTACTTCAGACTGCCAGGCTGGAGAACGGTCCCGATCCGAAACGTCACCTATCCATGTTCTCCAGAGATGCTGCCTGACCCACTGACATACTCCAGCACTCTGTGAAACGTCACCTCTCCATGTTCTCCACAGATGCTGCCTGACCCGCTGAGTTACTCCAGCACTCTGTGTCCATCTCAGTGTATAAACCAGCATCTGCAGTTCTTTGTCTCACCTCAAAGAGAGGTGTCACCAATACTGAGTGGTTCACTGAGCTAGCTGAAGGATTTGTGAAGGCAGTGGAGCCTTCCAGGTCAAGATCCTGAACTTTGGGGATTCATTATACTCTAATGCAGGAGATTGAGGAGTATGGATATGTGCAGGCAGAAAAGAGTTTGTCTTGCCATCGTGTTCGACCTGTCTGTGGACTGAAAGGCCTGCTCCTCTGCTATATGTTTCTATGTTTGAGAAAGAACTGCAGATGCTGGAAAATCGAAGGTAGACAAAAATGCTGGAGAAACTCAGCGGGTGAGGCAGCATCTATGGTGCAAAGAAAATAGGCAACGTTTCAGGTCGAAACGTTGCCTATTTCCTTCGCTCCATAGATGCTGCCTCATCCGCTGAGTTTCTCCAGCATTTTTGTCTACCTGTATGTTTCTATGTTCTGTTCTGAATTAATTCCTTAGAATGTAGGAGGATGATGGGTGATCTTATAGGGGCGTACAGGATCATGAGAGGAATAGATCGGGGAAATGGACAGTCTTTTACCCAGAGTCGGGGAATCGATAGGTTTAAGGTGAGGGGGGAAAGATTTAAGGGCCTGTCCCACTTAGGCGATTTTTTTCGGTGACTAGGCTGTCGCCACATGGTTGCCGGGGTGTCGCCTGTACGGTCGTGAGTCGTCTCTTCAGTCGCCCAAAGAGTCGGAACGTCTTTCTGGTCGCCGTTGGATTTTGAAATGTTCGAAACTTTACGGTGACAGTGGGCTTGTCGGAGCTTGTCTTCTCCTGACGTAGGTGCTGTCGTAGGATGGCGTAGGTTGTCGCCAGGTGATGTAGGTTGTCGCCGGTGCTAACCGGTGAAATCCATCATCGTCGTCACCAGCAGTCGCCTAAAAAATCGCCTAAGTGGGACAGGCCCTTTAATAGGAACCTGAGGGCCAACCTTTTTAACAGAGAGGTTGGTGGGTGAATGGAACGACATACCAGGGGAGGTAGTTGAGGCAGGTACTATCATAACGTTTAAGGGACATTCAGACAGGTACATGGATTGCATTGGACAGGTTTAGAGGGATAGGGGCCTAGTGCAGGTTGGTGGGACTAGTGTAGATGGTGGATGTTGGACAGCGTGGGCAAGTAGGGCCGAAGGGACTGTTTCCGAGCTGGATGACATTCTATGATTAAGTAGTAATTGAAAGCAAAAGCATTAAAAATAAATGCCAGTTGAACCAGATTTATAAGGGCTAAGGCCTGAAACCGTACTGAATATCTGTTTCATTTCAGGTGCTGCTTTTCTGTATTAGCATGGTCATAAAATGACAACACTCGATATACAACAGACAATAGCTGCAGGAGTAGGCCATTCGGCCCTTCGAGCCAGCACCGCCATTCAATGTGATCATGGCTGATCATCCACAATCAGTACCCTGTTCCTGCCTTCTCCCCATATCCCCTAACTCCGCTATCTTTAAGAGCCCAATCTAGCTCTCTCTTGAAAGTATTCAATAACCGGCCTCCACCGCCCCCTGAGGCAGAGAATTCCACAACTCTCTGTGTGGAAAAAGTCCTCATCTCCGTTCTAAACGGCTTACCCCTTATTCCTAAACTGTAGGCCCTGGTTCTGGACTCCCCCAACATCGGGAACATGTTTCCTGCCTCTAGTGTGTCCAAACCCTTAATAATCTTATATGTTTCACTAAGATGCCCTCTCATCCTTCTAAACTCCAGAGTATAGAAGCCCTGGAGGTAATGAGATTCTGATTACCAGGCAGGTTTGAACAACATTTTAAGAAGGAACTGCAGATGCTGGAAAATCGAAAATGCTGGAGAAACTCAGTGAGTGAGTTCTATGCAGCGAAGGAAAATAGGCAATACCTCTTCCTCAGGTATAAACAACATCCTGTGTTTACAATTGAACATAGAACAGTACAGTAACAGGCCATTCGGCCCACAATGGCTATGCTGAACACTATGCAAGGCTAAACTAATCTCCTTTGCCTGCCCGTGACCCATATCCCTCTATTCATTCTCCGCATCTCCATGTGCCTAGCAGTTCAGTTCAATCTCGTTTATTGTCACGTGTACCGAGGTACAGTAAACAGCTTTTTGTTGCGTGCTATCCAGTCAGCAGAAAGCCAATACCCGATACAATCAGGCCCTTTACAGTGTACAGAGGAGTAGAGATTTAATAGTGTGGAGCGATCTGTGATTGTAGATCTAGTTCTGTGGCTAGCACGCCAATAGTCGCCAGGATTGGGCCCCATCTA
This sequence comes from Leucoraja erinaceus, assembly GCF_028641065.1. Taxonomy (NCBI): domain Eukaryota; kingdom Metazoa; phylum Chordata; class Chondrichthyes; order Rajiformes; family Rajidae; genus Leucoraja; species Leucoraja erinaceus. The sequence continues at coordinate 28,106,503 of NC_073378.1, read as the reverse complement.
TCTGAGGGGAAAGTCCCAGAAAAAAACCTGACAGGGGACAAATCAGAATGTGATAACTGAACCACGGGATATCAGAGCTACTGTTCAAAGGAGCGTGCATTAAAAAAAGATGAGATGGAAAGATTCAGAGAGAGAATTTCAGAGATTGGAGCCATGCAGCTGAGGGCAAGGCCATCAATTGTCAAATGGCAGCAATTAAAATCGGAATAGAACAATGGGAAGAAACCAAAAACGTCAGTCAGCATCAGTTCAGAAGACGACTGAAGTTCAACATGTCTCCCGACGACTGTTATCAACTTCTACACATGCGCCGTCCTATCAATCTAATCGGTTTTGGCCACATGTTGAAGCAGGGAACTAGACACCACATTTGGAAAATATTAGGCTTGTCTTGGCAGAAAAACCAGATCAATGTTTCAAGACATGGACACCCTTTACCGAATTCTTACAAGGGGAGTATGGAGTAACACAAATTTGGATTTAAATCCGATTTTGTGTTGGGGGGGGGGGGGGGGGGGGGGGGGGGGGGGGTACGAGGGGCAGGTATATCTCCACTTTTTTGTTTTTTTCTTTTTCCCTTTTTGTTTTTTTCCTCTCTTATATCTTCATTCACTCTTTGGCACATTACTTTGGTAGTCTAGGGGTCTTATCTTTTCACTTTTCACCTTTTCCCTTTGTTCTTTCTCTCTTCTTTTTTCCCCCATTTTCAGGTTAAAAGGTTAAAATTGAAGCTGTACAATAATTGTATAATTTTACATGCCGAATCTTTTATTCTTGTACAATTGCTTCTAATAGAAATAATTAAAAACTAAAATTTAAAAAAAAAGAAGCAGGGAACTGGCCACGTTGGATTAGCAAGGAAAGACGGGCTGCAACGTAGTGCAGCGGTAGAGTTGCTGCCTTACGGCACCAGGGACCCGGGTTCGATCCCGACCACGGGTGCTGTCTGTACAAAGTTTGTATGTTTTCCCCGTGACCACGTGGGTTTTTCCGGGTGCTCCGGTTTACTGCCACATAGAAAAAGACACAGACTTGTAGGTTAAATTGGCTTTGGTAGGATTGTAAATTGTCCCAAGTGTGTGGGACAGTGCCAGTGTATGGGCTGATCGCTGGTCAGTGAGGTCTCGGTGGGCCGAAGGGCCTGTTGCTGCGCTGTATCTATAATGTCTAAAGTTTAAAAGACACAGAATGCTGGAGTAACTCACCAGTGGAGCAGTCAAAATGGAGAAACAATCAGCCTGAAGAAGGGTACAGATCCGAAATGTCACCTATCCATGTTCTCCACAGATGCTGCCTGACCCGCTGAGTTACTCCAGCACTCTGTGAAACGTCACCTATCCATGTTCTCCACAGATGCTGCCTGACCCGCTGAGTTACTCCAGCACTCTGTGAAATGTCACCTATCCATGTTCTCCACAGATGCTGCCTGACCCTCTGAGTTACTCCAGCACTCTGAAACGTCACCTATCCATGTTCTCCACAGATGCTACCTGACCCGCTGAGTTACTCCAGCACTATGTGAAATGCTCCAAGTGTGGTCTCACCAACATGAGGAAAAGATGAGGAGGAATTTTTTTAGTTAGGGTGGTGAATCTGTGGAATTCATTGCCACAGACGGCGGCGAAGGCCAAGTAAATGGATAATTTTACTTCGGAATCACGTGAGTGACTACGTGAAGAAGGGCCGTCCGTCTGCGTGCGCGTCATTACGTCTGAACGCAACGCGCAACGGACTGGCAGAGGCACTGCGTCCTCCCAGGCCGTTAGGATGGGCAGGTAAGGAAAGTTGAATCAGTTACCTGCGTTCTTCGGGCTTGAAACCTTTTGTAGTTTCAGGGCCCAGATGTCGAGGAGACGGCCCGTGGGGAAGTCGGCTGCCGAAGACCGCAGCATTTCCCAGTAGCGGGCAACGGTGTTTCCCGACATTTAGCGCCGGCAGCTGAACCGGCAGGAGACTTGTTGCAGGAGGAGAGCTCCGTTGGTGGTCCTGCAGTACGGGAAAATCCACCCGCAAGTCAAACAACCCGTTGACTCAGAAGAGTCCGGGGAGGGAAAGGGATACCCTCCCTCAACGGAGAGCGTCTGAGGACGACTCTCCCACATAGGAGCAACTTTTTGGAGAAGTTGCTCCAACAATGACCTGCTCTAAGGAGAGAGCTGTGTCAGCCCGGGCCTACAGCAGCAGGCAGTACCGGGAGCCTCGCATAATGGGGCAACCCAATGTCTTCCCCATTGGAGGGGGAAGTACATATGGAAGAAACCACTCTGAATCAGAGTACAAAAGCAGGGGGGGGGGAAACCTTCCCAGGGACAAGCAGAAGAAAGGAAGTAAGTAAGTAACTTTTACTTATATAGCACTGTTTAAGTTAACTTGCACCAAAGAGCTTTACATAAAATAAATAATAAGCACAAAAGAAAATAAATACTTCTGCAATCATCCAGGTTCCACTGGGTGCTTCCCTGGATAGAGATCTAGAAAATGTCTCCTGCTCTGAGGAGAGGAGCATTCACGGTCAGTTTAAGGCTGACCCAAAGCAAGAATCTCATTTAGGCCCGCTGGAGGGGCCATGTCAGCGCAGGTATCCTCAGGGGCCTGCGGCAGCACCTGTTTTCAGGGCTACCTACAAATCTCACTCTCAATGGAGGGGAGTGTGAGTGATCAGTAGGTAACTGATCTCGAATTACAATACTATATAAATACCATTTATTTGTCATTTGAACCTCACATAACAGTAGGTAACTGATCTCGAATTAAAGTATGAACGTACTGAAGCACATGCATATGGCCTCAAGACACAGCAGTTGGCAGAATATCCGCACAAATGCCGACAAGGGAACAGCGCTATCAGAGTGACTTTGGAGAAACCAGCCGCCGAATCCTCTCTTCAGGTAAGACCAGAAGAAGGAAGCAAAAGCTGTCGGACCAATCAAGGTACCAACGACAAGCAAACTTCATCAGTAGGTGACAACACACCCCACACCCCCATAGGGGGTAAGCGGTTCACTGAAGCCGGTGGTAGCTTGAAAGCTGGGCACGGAAATATGATCAGTCATCTTTCAAGGCAGACTCAGAATTATGGCCAGAATTGTCCGACAAGGCAGGCTCTGTATGATAAGGTTTTCAGACCAAGACCCAAGCAGAGGTCAGGAGAAACATGGAATCCACACTTCCTACCAGTCCAACTCCCAATCAAGGAGAGAAAAGGAACCTGCATCAGGGGCCTTTGGGCTTACCACAAGACCACCGGTAGCCATGGAGGTAGGTGGGTCTGGGTTTACTGAAACAAGGGATTGTGGACCAGTTACATGTTGGTAATTTTACTCTTGTGTTTTTGTTCAAAATGACAATAACATGAATTTCAGATCTGGTTTTAAAAAACAGATAACAACATGTGATTATTTTTTACTGCACAACATACATAGGTTCCAAGCAGACTTGGAACTCGGACCGGAATTGTCTTCAAGGCAGGCCCAGTATTTTGGGCAGGATTGCCTTCCAGGACAGGTGACAGATGGAGGATGTCACTTCATCCAGGTTTAACTCATTTGTGCAGTACAGACTTTTAGAAACAGCAATTTTTTGTTACGGTCTAACTACTGTTTTATAGGAGCTTCCTATAAAATGGTCACATGGCATGCATCGACCTCAAAGATGCATACTATTCGGTGTCTATTCATTAAGAACAGGAGATATTTGAAGTTTAACTGGATGGCATGGCTCTGCCAAATGGGTTGACATCAGCTCCTAGACTATTAACTAAACTACGGAAACCAATTCTGGGACTACAAAGGTCCCAAAACCACATAGTAATGGCATATTTGGAGGACATTTTCATTTTGGAGTCACCAAGAATTGGCAGAAGCATCAGTCAAGCAAACCAAAACCCTGTTTGAAAGAATTGGTTACCTCATCCATCCAGTTAAATCAAAATTGACACCTACAAGGGTAATTGATTACCTAGAATTTACTATCAAAAACAGTAAATATGTTGGTGACTTTGCCTAGGGGCAAACGACAATATTAATTAAGCCTGCAATGACCTGATAGTCAAATTCTAGCCATCTATCAGGCAAACAGCGAGTGTAATTGGCAAATAGTAGCTGCATTCCCAGCAGTACGGGCCTTTGAATTACCAGAACTTACAGCAAGCAAAGGAACGAACACTCAGATTACATGCAGGCCGAATTGGCAAACTATGGATTGCCAGCAGAGGCCATTTTTGAATAACTATTGTGGATAACGAATGGGAGACAGCTCAGGGAAATTTTGCTCGAAAGCCATCAAGGGTTCTTCAGACCTATGCAAGCGGTTAAGGATGGGGAGACACCAACACAGTCTAAAGCTGTGGGGGCAGATGGAATGAGCAGGAGTCAGTAAATTCCCCAACACATGGAATCAATTACCCAGAATTGTTGGGGCACAATATGGACTCAAGGTTCTCTGTAGCAATATGCAACCGGTGCTTGTTCAAATTCAAATTGATAACACCACTGCGGTGGCATATATCCATTAACAAGGGTGGTGTAAAATCTGTATCTTACGACAGATTGTCGAACCTCAATTGGCACTGGTGTATCGAGAGGAATATTTGGAAAATATACGAGGTAGATATAACACGGTGACAGTTGCTGGATCACAAATTTTTAATAACAACACAGAATGGATTTTGAATCAGACAGTATTTAACAAAATAACTACACGATTTGGCATACCAGATGTTGATCCGTTTGCATCTAGCCTAACCATTAGTTACCCAGATATGTGTCTTGTGAGCTGGATCCAGGAGCAAGGCAGTGGATGCTTTCTCCCTCAATTGGGGAGGAATGTTTATGTATGCTTTCTGCCAATTTGTCTCACAAACCGATGCTTGAATCTGCAGACTAACAAGTTATACGTTCATGTAGTGGATGATTGCTCCCTCCCTGTTACTGGGTTCACTAGGAGGTCCCTGCTCTTGGGTACAGCCATTACCGGCTGGACTATAATTCCCAACATTTTTGGGGACCAGGCTTGAGTAGGCCAATCTGGCACTACCAATGTGCCTGTGGTAGTGCCAGATTGGCCTACTCAAGCCTGGTCCCCAAAAACTTTGGGAATTATAGTCCAGCCAGTAATGGCTGTACCCAAGAGCCATTCAGTGTGTGACCCCTGGATTCGTAACCGGCGTAAAATCACAGAGCTTTGAAATCTTCACGTAGTCACTCACGTGACTCCGAAGTGAAATAGTAAGATTAAACGAGAACTTACCAGTTTGAAGTTTGATCTTGATTTTATGAGAAGTTATGATGAGCGATTACGTGCCCACCGTTCCCACCCTCATGCTATCAAGGTCATATGGAAGTTCTAGTTTCTTCACAATCTTACTAATCTCAGGTCTTCTTTTTATCTGTGATTTAACACCGCTGCTTTGAAGATTGACGCGCACGCAGACGGACGGCCTTTCTTCACGTAATCGCTCATCGTAACTCCTCATAAAATCAAGATCAAACTTCAAACTGGTAAGTTCTCATTTAATCTTACTATTTTAAGGCAGAGATTGACAGATTCTTGATTGGTACGGTTGTCAAGCAGTTATGGGGGGGAAGGCAGGAAAATGGGGTTGGGAGAGAGAGATTAATCAGCCATGATTGAATGGCGGAGTAGACTTGATGGGCCGAGTGGCCTAATTCTGCTCTTGGAACTGATGAACGTCTCGTTCACCTGTAACATAAGGTAGTTACATCGAGTACAGGAGCAAAGAGGTCCTTCTGCAGTTGTACAGGGCCCTAGTGAGACCACACCTGGAGTATTGTGCGCAGGTTTGGGCCCCTAATTTGAGGAAGGACATTCTTGATATTGAAGGAGTGCAGTGTAGGTTCGCCAGGTTACTTCCATGGATGGCGGGACTGTCATGTGCTGAGCGCATGGAGCGGCTGGGCTTGTACACTCTGGAGTTCAGAAGGATGAGAGGATATCTTATTGAAACATATAAGATTATTAAGGGTTTGGACACGCTAGAGACAGGAAACATGTTCCCGATGTTGGGGGAGTCCAGAACTAGGGGCCACAGTTTAAGAAAAAGGGGTAAGCCATTTAGAACGGAGATGAGGAACCACTTTTTCACACAGAGTGTTGTGAGTCTGTGGAATTCTCTGCCTCAGAGGGCGGTGGAGGCCGGTTCTCTGGATACTTTCAAGAGAGAGCTAGATAGGGCTCTTAAAGATAGCGGAGTCAGGGGATATGGGGAGAAGGCAGGAACGGGGTACTGATTGTGGATGATCAGCCATGATCACATTGAACGGCGGTGCTGGTTCGAAGGGCCGAATGGCCTACACCTGCACCTATTGTCTATTGTCGCTTCAAGGAATAAAGATATTCAACAGTTATCGATTGAGTAGCCACAAGGGAATGCGTCACAGTGTTGCCCAGCAACAGCAGAGACCCCCAATGATATTGTCAACAATCTCCGACTTATGCCGTCAGCTTTCAGATGTCAAGAGTGTCATTGTTTGATGCATGAAAAGTCAAAATATTGAATTGGCATTCCCTCTCAACGTGTGTTGCAGCGGTTATTGATCAGTCCTTAAAGGTACCCATCAGCATTGCACATTATACACCATCGCTGGAGTGTAAAATTCAAAAACTCAACTGCAGGCAACTATAAGATCCAGATTCAGGTGTGAGAAAGAACTGCAGATGCTGGATAAAATTGCAGGTGGACACAAAATGCTGGAGTAACTCAGCGGGTGAGGCAGCATCTATGGAGAGAAGTAATGGGTCGAGACCCGAAACGTCACCCATTCCTTCTCTCCATAGATGCCGCCTCACCCGCTGAGTTACTCCAGCAATTTGTGTCCACGTACCTCCAGATTCAGGGACAGTTTCTTCCCAGCTGCTATCAGGCAGCTGAATCATCCTACCACAACCAGACAGCAGTCCTGAACTGCTATCTACCTCATTGGTGACCCTCGGACTATCCTTACACCCCAGCGGCATGAACGTTGACTTCTCCAATTTCAGGTAGTCCTTGCTTTCTCCCTCCTTCCCCTCCCCTTCCCAACTCACCCACAACATACTGTCTCTGCCTCTTCCTTTCTTTCACCCCTCCCCCCGATCAGGTCTCGACCCGAAACATATTCCTTTGCTCCATCGATGCTGCCTCATCCGCTGAATTTCTCCACCATTTTTGTCTACCTTGGACTTTCCCTAATTTGGACTTTGCTGGCTTTACCTTGCACTAAATGTTATTCCCTTATCATGTATCTGTACACTGTAATGGATCGATTGTAATCATGTATTGCCTTTCCGCTGGCTGGTTAGCACGCAACAAAAGCTTTTCACTGTACCTCGGTACACATGACAATAAACTAAACTGACTGATCTTATTTATTTAGCATTATACAATTAAACTTAGTAGGTTAATAACCATTTCTGGGTCATTTTGGATTTCTGAACATGTTGCACAGATGTAGATACACAGAGTCTTTTGTTAGTATTTCTGGTAGATGCACAGTCTTTTACCCAGAGTAGGGGAATCGAGGACCAGAGAACGTTGGTTTAAGGTGAAGGAGAAAAGATTGAATAGGAATCCGAGGGGTAACTTTTTCACACAGGGTGGGTGTATGGAACAAGCTGCCGGAGGAGTAGTTGAGGCTGTATGGAACAAGCTGCCGGAGGAGTAGTTGAGGCTCGGATTATCCTATCGTTTAAGAAGCAGTTAGACAGGTACACGGATAGGACAGGTTTGGAGGGATATGGACCAAGGGCAGGCAAGTGGGACTAGGGTAGTTGGGGCATGTTGGCAGGCGTGGGAGAGTTGAGCTGAAGTGCCTGTTTCCACACTGTATCACTCTGTGACTCTATGTTCCCCTATTTCTGGCAGGATTTCTACATCAAGGGTGAATGGGAGGGCAGTATCAGTCATACAGCGCGGCAACAGGCCCTTTGGTATAACTCGCTCATGCCAACCAATTTTGGATTTCTGAACATGTTGCACAGATGTAGATGCACAGAGTTTGCACAGAGCTCACCGTTTGACCTGTTTTTACAAAATGTTAAATGGTCAGCTCGACATAGACTACAAGACCTACACCAAACCCAAACCAATTAGGAGCAGACGAGGGCATTCGATCCAATTTGTGATCCCAGCTACAAAGACAGATGCGTACAGCAATTCGTTCTTCCCCCGCACAATTAAAGCATGGAATAATCTCCACCCAACTATAGTTACCCAACCAGATGCAACAATATTTAAAGTAGCTTTCTTCCCAATAACCCTTTCTGGCTTAAGCCCTCCCTTCCCCACCTCCAGTTTAAATTCCATTTGGAATATTTTGGAGGACCAAGAAACCAAGAGTCTTTTGTTAGTACTTCTGGTAGATGCGGCCTACAGCGCGGCAGTGAGGCAGCAGCAAACCTTTTGAAACTTGATGTATTAAAATCATGTTTTAGTGCATTATGCAGGTATGATTTCAATGTTTTTTGTTTGAAGTATTTTTAAGATAATGTAGGGCCTACAGGAGAGATACAAGCTGTGATTATTATTTTTGTTGGTACACAAAAATGCTGGAGAAACTCAGCGGGTGCAGCAGCATCTATAGAGCGAAGGAAATAGGCAACGTTTTGGGCCGAAACCCTTCTTCAGACATTATTTAGATTTATTATTTTTGCTATTGCCCGACCTCCAAAAACTGGGGGATAATAATACAGGCCATTCCCCACCTCAAAAAAGTGGGGGGGTTAGATCGCCCATCCCTCCCCTCCCCCCTCCCGGATCGACGCAGTGCCTTCAGAAAATTTGACTACATTTTTTTTAATTGTGCTATCATTTTGTGTCATTTTTTTTGTTTGTAGTTGGAGAAAGGGACAAGAAATAATCATGACATTTCCTGATTTTGCAAAGTCATACAAATTATGTTTTGCTAGGGGAAAAAAATCAGAGTCTTTTGAAAGTATGCGTTCTCCTTTTGATGTATATTTCATTTTGATTTCAATATAGAATCATCAAAATGCGACATTAATAAAGGGGGTATGTGCTTGTGGAACGTTATTTTTTTTAAAGTAAGACTTTCGAGAAATCTAAAATGCATTCGAAATATACATTGCAATGCACTAAGTCTCTTGCCCAGAGTAGGTGAATCGAGGACCACACCGACCAATATGTCCCATCTACACTAGTCCCACAGGTCTGCACTTGGTCCATATCCCTCCAAACATGTTCTGTCCATGTACCTGTCCAACTGCTTCTTAAATGTCGGGATAGTCCCTGCCTCAACTACTTCCTCTGGCAGCTCGTTCCATACACCCACCACCCTCTGTGTCATAAAGATACCCCTCAGATTCCTATTAAATCTTTTCCCCTTCACCTTAAACCCTTGTCCTCTGGTCCTCGATTCCCTTACTCTAGGCAAGAGTCTCAGAATCTACCATGATTTTATACACCTCAATAAGATCACCCCTCATCCTCCTGCGCTCCAAGGAATAGAGTCCCAGCCTGCTCAACCTCTCCCTACAGCTCAGACCTTCGGGTCCTGGCAACATCCTCGTAAATCTTCTCTGTACCCTTTCCGTCTAGACAACATCTTTCCTAGAGCACGGTGCCCAGAACTGAACATGATACTCTATATGTGGCCTCACCAACGTCTTGTACAATTGCAACGTGACCTCTCTAAACCTTGTTGAAACCTATGTGGGTTTCCTCCGGGTGCTCCGATTTCTTCCCACATCCCAAAGACCTGCGGGTTTGTAGGTTAATTGGCCCTCTGTAAATTGTCCCCCGTGTGCAGAGAGTGGATGAGAAAGTGGGATAACTGGAACTAGAGCACTCCTGAGCTCCTATCTACCTCATTGGAGACCCTCGGACTATCTTTGATTGGACTTCACTGGATTTTATCTTGCACTAAACGTTATTCCCTTTATCCTGTATCTATACACTGTGAACGACTCGATTGTAATCATGACATGATTACATGAGAAGGAGTACAGAGAAGGTTTACCAGACTGATTCTTGGGATGGCAGGACTTTCATATGAAGAAAGACTGGATAGACTCGGCTTGTACTCGCTAGAATTTAGAAGATTGAGGGGGGATCTTATAGAAACTTACAAAATACTTAAGGGGTTGGACAGGCTAGATGCAGGAAGATTATTCCCGATGTTGGGGAAGTCCAGAACTAGGGGTCACAGTTTAAGGATAAGAGGGAAGTCTTTTAGGACCGAGATGAGAAAAACATTTTTCACACAGAGTGGTGAATCTCTGGAATTCTCTGCCACAGTTGAGGCCAGTTCATTGGCTATATTTAGGAGCGAGTTAGATGTAGCCCTTGTGGCTAAAGGGATCAGGGGGTATGGAGAGAAGGCAGGTACAGGATACTGAGTTGGATGACCAGCCATGATCATATTGAATGGCGGTACAGGCTCGAAGGGCCGAATGGCCTACTCCTGCACCTATTTTCTATGTTTCTATGTTTCTATTGTCTTTTCGCTGACTGGTTAGCACGCAACAAAAGCTTTTCACTGTTCCTCGGTACACGTGACAATAAACTACACAAGGTGATCAATGGGTAGCATGGACTCAGTGGGCTGAAGGGCCTCTTCAGGATCAAACCTGTTACTCTGGCAGCAACTCTACCAGTCACGCCACTGCGTTGGCTTCATGAGGGGAGGAGAAAGCTGCGAAAATAAACCAGGAATCCTAAACTCGAGGTCTGGAAAATATTGCGTTGTTTGTTGTGCAGAATCAGTGTCCGACCCGTTCTGCAAACTAGCTTGAGGTTTGTTTCTTCCCATTTGCAATGCTCAGGAAATAAGTAAATCAAGTCAGAGCAAAGTCTCTGAAGTGCTCTTAAAATAGTTTCTCTTAGTTGGAGCTGCCTGATATCGTTTAGCTCAGTGGATGTGGCTGCTTGCCAAACCAGTGATGTACTGCAAGGCAGAGGATGATGTGGCTGCCTTTTCAACCCTCCATCTAGAATCACAAAAGGGAGAGTCTTTGCACGCGTGGGTTCCCAAAGACGTGCGGATTTATAGGTTAGCTGGCCTCTGTAAATTGCCCCTTGAGTAGGGAGTGGATGAGAGAGTGGGATAAGGGGTGGGTGGGAACATGGGATAACATAGAACTAGTGTGAATGGGTGATCGATGATCGGTGTGGCTAAAAGGCCTATATACCTATTTTAGGGCGGTCACGGTGGCACAGAAGCATTACAGCGAATGCAGTGGCAGAGACCCGGGTTCAATCCCGACTACAATAGACAATAGGTGCAGGAGTAGGCCATTTGGCCCTTCGAGCCAGCACCGCCATTCAAGGCCATGGCTGATCATCCCCAATCAGTACCCCATTCCTGCCTTCTCCCATATCCCGACTCCGCTATTTTTAAGAACCCTATCTAGCTCTCTCTTAAAAGCATCCAGAGAACCAGCCTCCACCGCCCTCTGAGGCAGAGAATTCCACAGACTCACCACTCTCTGTGAGAAAAAGTGTTTCCTCGTCTCCGTTCTAAATGGCTTACTTCTTATTCTTAAACTGTGGCCCCTGGATCTGGACTCCCCCAACATCGGGAACATGTTTCCTGCCTCTAGCGTGTCCAAGCCCTTAGCAATCTTATATGTTTCAATGAGGTTCCCTCTCATCCTTCTAAACTCCAGAGTGTACAAGCCCCAGCTGCTCCATTCTCTCAGCATATGACAGTCCCGCCTTCCTGGGAATTAACCTTGTAACCTTGACTACGGGTGCTGTCGGTACGGAGTTTGTACGTTCTCCCCGTGGGTTTTCTCGGAGATCTTCGGTTTCCTCCCGCACTCCAAAGGCGTACACGTTTGTAGTTTAATTGTCTTGCTAAATGTAAAAATTGTCCCTAGTGGATGTAGGATAGTGTTAATGTGTGGGGATCGCTGGTCGGCGCGGACCCGGTGGGCCGAAGGGCCTGTTTCCACGCAGTATCGCTAAACTAAAAGTAAAATCCATTGACCACATGAAAATTACCATAAACAGCTGTTGGAAGGAATTGCAGATGCTGGTTTAAATGGAAGATAGATACAAAATGCTGGAGTAACTCAGCGGGGCAGGCAGCATCTCTGGAGAGAAGGAATGGGTGACGTTTTGGGTCGAGTCCCTCTTCAGGCTGATTCAAACAACTATAAATTGCCTCATGTGTGTCGAGAGTGGATGAGAAAGCGGGACCCTATTCTACTAAACGCATCTCAACTCAGAGTAAAACATAGTTACAACAGAAAGGTTTTACTAGAATGTTGCCTGTGTTAGCTGTAAGAGTATTGAGAGTATTACGAAACTGAGAGTATTACGAAATCCTGTACTCTCAACTGAAGGAAGGTCGGGGAGCCCCCAGCGGGCCAAAGAAACGCTTCAAGGTCAACGTCAAGAACAGTCTGAAGAAATTCCACATCACATCGAGCAACCGGGAGCACATTGCACGGGACAGGCGCTCCTGGAGCAAATCCGTGCAGGAAGGAGCTGCACGTCACGAAACGGAACTACGCCGTGTGGCAGAGACAAAGCGACAGCACCGTAAGGAGAGAGAGAGAGAGAAGGGGGCTCGACGACTGCCAACCACCGCCAGTCTCCACTGTCCACGTTGCACCAAGGTGTGTGGATCGCGGATCGGCCTCTACAGACATCTATCTGCAGACCCACAAGTAGACGACCCACAAGGAGGACGGTCATACTCGTTTCTAGTGACCACCGATGATGATGAGCTATAAGGAGTGGCAGGATTGTTTCCTCTGGAATGTCGGAAGCTATGGGGAGACCAGGCCCAGTGCTGTCAAACACCACACAAACAGCACTGGGAAATAGGCCCATCGGCCCATCTTGTCAATGCCCAGTTGATAGATGAGGAGCCTTTAGTACAGACACTGGGTTGACGGGAGAAATAGTCACATTTCTTTGTTGCATATTACGAAACATAATAACTAGTGCGGAGGCAAGAAATCGATGCTGGAATTGAGCCTTGTATTTTATTCCCGGGTAAACAAAAAAATGTTGGCATTAGTTTGGCGAGGACCTCCCTGAAGGTAACCAAGTGTTTCAGTTATATTACATCTGTTAATGGCTCAAAATCCATTACTGGCAGCCTAGTTTCATTTAGAGATACAACGCAGAAACATGCCCATCGGAGTCAGTCCCTGCCGACCAGCGATCCCTGCACACTTAACACTAGGCCTACACACACATACTAGGGACAATTGACAATTTTACCAAACCAATTAGCCTACAAACATGTACATCTTTGGGAGGGAACTGGAGCACCCGGAGAAAACCCGCGTAGGTCACGGGGAGAACATACAAACTCCGTACAGACAGTAGTCAGGATCGAACCCGGGTCTCTGGCGCTGTGAGGCAGCAACTCTACCGCTGCGCCACCGTGCTGCCTGATCCCAATCCCATCCTGATCTTTGTTGGGCCCAAAAGGCCCATCATCGAAGGTCCTCATAAGACAGTGAGTGCCCTAGCTTATGCAAGGACCATTCAGAAACCTGACAACAGAGTAGCTGTTTCTGAGTCTGGTACACATTCAAGCTTCTTCGTCTCCTGACAGACAGGAACAGAGAGAAGAAGGAATGACCGGGGTAGGACATTTGTTGGCCGAATTCCCGAGTGAATGTGAAGTGTAAATGGAGTAGATGGGTGGCGAGTGTGGGGAGTGTGGTCTGTGTGATGGACTAGGTGACATTTCTTGCAGTCTGGGGCAGGTTTCTATGCACCAAATGCAGGCAGATGAGATGGCCCCAGTATGCCAACTTGCTCGGCGCAGAGAGGGAAGGGTCTGCTTCCCTGTTGCATAGCTCTGCCACTGTGTCTGGTTCCTTTTGGAAACACAGCCTTGGTCTGTCTAAGGAACAGAGTGTGTCATATCTCCCAGCCAATAGATTAAATTGTGTTAAGAAGGAACAGCAGATGCTGGTTTATACCAAAGATAGACACAAGAGTGCTGGAGTAACGCAGCAGGTAACAGTTTCGGCCCGAAATGTCACCTATTCCATCTCTCCAGTGATGCTGCCTGACCCGCTGAGTTAAGGGCCTGTCCCACTAAGGCGATTTTTTTCAACGACTGTCATAGTCGTAGCAGGTCGCTGAAAAAGCGGCAACTGGACCACCCCCCCCCCCCCCACGACAATGTCTACAACAACATACCACCTAGTCGACGTCCAGCTACCGACAACCGGCGGCGACCCATTTGGACGTCCACCTACGACCACACTTACGACAACCTACATCCACCCGCGACTAGCTATGACAAGGTACAACAATTACAACCTACATCAGGAGAAGTCCAGCTACGCTCATTGGCGTCAAGCCCACTGTCACCGACTGTCGACGAACATTTCAAAATCCAGCGGCGACCAGAAAAACCCTATGATTCTTTGGGCGACTGAGGAGACCATACAAGCGACACCCTGGCGACCATGTGGTGACAGCCTAGTCGCCTGTTGTCGCCTAAAAACTCGCCTAAGTGGGACAGGGGCGTAACTCCAGCACTTTGTGTCTTCTTTTGTAAAACCACATCTGCAATTCCTTGTTGCTACTCTCCTCTGAATGCATCATTTAGAGATTTCTTTAATGTCCACATTGTCGTTTTACATACTCTTTCTCGTTGAATATTTCCATTCTTAGCCAAACGCATGTTGCTGGAGGAACTCAGCGGATCAGGCAACGTCTGTGGAGAGAAATGGTCAGACGACATTTCTGATCAAGACCCTTCTTAAGACTGTCTATCCCTTCTACAGATGCTGCCTGGCCTGACCTGACCTGCTGAGTTCCACCAACACTTTGTGTTTTGAACTTATTAAAAAAAAAAAGCATTTCATCATTCTCACATTGTGACCCACAGTTACTGAAGATATGGCATTCTGGTGTCAGGACAACAGCCTCCCCTTGAATGTCACAAAAACTAAGGAGCTGATTGTGGACTTTAGAAGGGCTCAACATCCGAGGACATACACGCCACTGCAGATAAATGGGGCTACTGTGGATAGGGTGAGCTGCTTTAAATACATGGGAGTCCACATCACAGAGGATCTGACATGGTCAGCACACACTGCCACACTGGTGAGTAAGGCAAGGCAGCGCCTTTACCACCTCAGGTAGCTGAGGAAATTCAGAGTCTCTCTGAGGATCCTTCAGTGCTTCTACTCTGGGGCTGTAGAAAGCATCTTGTCCGGCAACATCTCAATCTGGTTTGGGAACAGCACTGCCCAGGACAGGAAGGCTTTGCAGAGAGTAGTGCGTTCGGCCGAACGCACTATGGGGACTACACTCACTCACTATGGGAACTACACTCACCACCCTGCAGGACCTATAAACCAGAAGTGCAGATCCAGAACCAGCAACATTAAGGGGGACCAGCAACGGACTGTTCCAGCTGCTATCATTGATCTCACTAGGGCCCTGTACAACTGCAGAAGGACCTCTTTGCTCCAATACTCAACTCCAGGTCAGGCAAACACCTCCGCTGTCATGCTGTGAAAACAGAGAGGATGAGATGGAGTTTCTTCCCACAGGCCGTCAGGACTGTAAACTCCTATCTCACCAGGGACTCATTTATTAATTTACTGTTGTGTTGTGTCTTTTTTTAATGTTTTTTTTCTAAAATGTAAATACTGGTTCTGTTCTGTTCTGTTGTTCTGCAGTTTTTGCACAATCCGCAGGCATTACCACTTTCATTTCACTGCACATCTTGTAACAAGTGACAAATAAAGTTGTCTTGACTTGACTACGTGAACAAAAGGATCAGGTATTTATTTGTCAAATAGACTGCACCTCAAACACCATTTCCATTGACTGAATAATTGCATTCCATATGTTACCAAATGATTCCTTTTACAGAATACAAAGAAAGATTAAAGCAATCCCCTGAAAGCCTTGAACTGCTTCCTCATCTAATCCCTCTAAAATAAATCACTGATATTTAATTATAGATCGATTTCAGTTCTTTGCACGTTAACTCTTTCCTGCTGATGTCCCAAGGAAAGGGAGCTACTACGGTCATTGACTCATACAGCACGGAACCAGGTCTCTAGGCCCAACTTACCCACGCCGACCAACATGCCTCCTGTGAGCAGTTTTGGGCCCGATATATCTGAGGACAATAGACCATAGACAATGGGTGCAGGAGGAGGCCATTCGGCCCTTCGTGCCAGCACCGCCATTCAATGTGATTTTGGCTGATCATCCCCAATCAGTACCCTGTTCTTGCCTTCTCCCCATATCTCCTGACTCTGCTATCTTTAAGAGCCCTATCTAGCTCTCTCTTGAAAGTATCCAGAGAACTGGCCTCCACCATCCTCTGAGGCAGAGAATTCCACAGACTCACAACTCTCTGTGAGAAAAAATGTTTCCTTGTCTCCGTTCAAAATGGCTTATCCCTTATTCTTAAACTGTGGCCCCTGGTTGTGGACTTCCCCAACATCGGAAACATGTTTCCTGCCTCAAGCGTGTCCAAACCCTTAACGATCTTTTATGTTTCAATAAGATCTAATCCTTCTAAACTCCAGAGTGTACAAGCATAGCCGCTCCATTCTCTCAGCATATGATAGTCCCGCCATCCCGGGAATTAACCGTGTGAACCTACGCAGCACTCCCTCAATAGCAAGAATGTCCTTCCTCAGATTAGAGGACCAAAACTGCACAAAATACTCCAGGATTGATCTCACTAGGGCCCTGTACAACTGCAGAAGGACCTCTTTGCTCCAATACTCGACTCCTTTTGTTATAAAGGCCAACAGGATGTGCTGGCGCTGGAGAGGCTCCAGAGGGGGTCTACAAGAATGACCCCATGAATGAACAGGTTGACATATGATGAGCGTTTAACGGCACAGTGCTTGTGCTCGCTGGAGCTCGCTGGAGTTTAGAAGGATGGGGGGTGGGGGGGGGGGGGGGTGGGGAGGACCTCACTGAAACTTACCGAACAGTGGGGGGCCTGGATAGAGTGGATGTGTATGGTATATCTGATCTGTTTGGATAGCGTGCAAAACAAAGCTTTTCACTGTACCTCGGTAAACGTGACAATAATGAAGAGATTTTTGATATTCGGGGAATGGAGGGACATGGGTCACGCAGGCAGATAAGTGTTGGCCTTGGCATTTTGTGCAGGAAGGAACTGCAGATGCTTGTTTATACTAAAGATAGACATGTAACTCAGCGGGACAGGCAGCATCTCTGGAAAGAAGAAATGGGTGAGAGAAGACCTGAAACGTCGCCCATTCCTTTTCTCCAGAGATGCTGCCCGATCTGCTGAGTTACTCTGTCTTTGGTCTTGGCATCATGTTCAGCACAGATATTGTGGGCCGAAGGGCCTGTAATGTTAACATAGAAACATAGAAAATAGGTGCAGGAGTAGGCCATTCGGCCCTTCGAGCCTGCACCACCATTCAATACGATCATGGCTGATCATCCAACTCAGTATCCTGTACCTGCCTTCTCTCCATACCCCCTGATCCCTTTAGCCACAAGGGCCACATCTAACCCTCTTAAATATAGCCAATGAACTGGCCTCAACTACCTTCTGTGACAGAGAGTTCCAGAGATTCAACACTCTCTGTGTGAAAAATGTTTTTCTCATCTCGGTCCTAAAAGACTTCCCCCTTATCTTTAAGCTGTGACCCCTTGTCCTGGACTTCCCCAACATTGGGAACAATCTTCCTGCATCTAGCCTGTCCAACCCCTTAAGAATTTTGTAAGTTTCCATAAGATCCCCCCTCAATCTTCTAAATTCTAGCGAGTACAAGCCGAGTCTATCCAGTCTTTCTTCATATGAAAGTCCTGACATCCCAGGAATCAGTCTGGTGAACATTGTGGGAGGAAACCGGAGCGCCCGTGGTCACGGGGAGAACATACAAACATCGTACAGACGGCACCCGTAGTCAGGATGGAACCCGGGTCTCTGGCGCTGTGAGGCAGCAACTCTACCGCGGCGCCACCATGCTGCCCCGTAAAACTAAACCACTTCCCCATTCGCAACACACCGCAGATTCTCACTCAAGCTCAAAATCAAAGTTAGTCTTCAACTAATCAAATAGTAATAAATGGAAAATGCAATTCAGCCACGAGAAATCACTTACTTGATTTATTTTTATTCAGATAATTAGACTTGATGGATTTAAGTAAGCCTGGATAATTCTTCACCTTGGAAATTTGTTTCCAGCCAAGCTGTCTGATATTCATCAATAATCAACGGTTATAAAATAAATAGAGTTTGGGTCAGCTTATTAAAGTATCCGTCATTCACTTCAGTCATTTGCATGGAGGCATTTGAACAGTTTATCTATTTTAATTCTCTTTTAATAATACAAACCCATATATCAGTCAACTTAAAGCTGGCCTGAAGCTACATGTAAGTTATCCTTTATTGCTTTCTGCTTCTGTTTCATTGTGTATTGATTAATAATGAACCAAGACGTGTGAAAGGGGAGCTAAAGCAGACGGAAATAAGACAATGAGGGTGTTGCCAGGACTAGAGGTTGTGAGCTACAGGGAGAGGTTGAGTAGGCTGGGACTCTATTCCTTGGAGCGCACCTCAGGATGAGGGGTGATCCTATAGAGGTGTATAAAATCATGAGAGGAATAAATCGGGTAGATGCACAGAGTCTCTATACCTTGGAGCACAGGAGGATGAGGGGTGATCTTATAGCATATCCACTGAGTCCGCACCGACCAGCGATTCCCGCATACTAACTCTATCCTACACACACTAGAGACAATAGATCGGGTGGATGCACAGAGTCTCTCGCCCAGAATAGGGGAATCGAGGACCAGGGGACATAGGTTTAAGGTGAAGGGGGAAAGATTTAATAGGAATCTGAGGAGTAACTTTTCACACAGAGGGTGGTGGGTGTATGGAACGAGCTGCTGGAGGAGGTAGTTGAGGCTGGTACTGTCGCGCTGTTTAAAAGACATTTGAACAGCTACGTGGACAGGACAGGTTTGGAGGGATATGGGCCAAACACAGGAAGGTGGGACTAGTGTGGATGGGACATGTTGGCCGGCGTGGGCGAGTTGGGCCGAAGGGCCTGTTTCCATGCTGTATCACTCTGCGAGCTTTTATACCGGTTCTTCACAAGTGTCAAGTACAAAGACAGAATTCCAAAAGGCCATCGCTTTAGTACAGGATCAGTGTTGAATCGGACCTCGCATAAATAAATAATGGAACACAAAGAATGTGACTGGGTATTTCCCAGACTGGACAAAATAAAGCAGTGAAGATGTGTACATAAATAATGCAAGCTCTTCCACCGAGATAGCCATTACTTAGACTTTGTTCTCTGTCAAAAGAGCGTCAAACCAGCAGTTACAGTGCCCTCCAAAATGTTTGGGACACAGACCCATCATTTATTTATTTGCCTCTGTACTCCACAATTTGAGATTTGCAATAGATAAAATCACATGTGGTTAAAGTGCACATTGTCAGGTTTTAATAAAGGCCATTTTTATACATTTTGGTTTCACCATGTAGAAATTACAGCTGTGTTTATACATAGTACCCCCCATTTCAGGGCATCATAATGTTTGGGACACAGCAATGTCATGTAAATGAAAGTAGTCATGTTTAGTATTCTATTACATATCCTTTGCGTGCAATGACTGCCTTAAATCTGTGATTCATGGACTTCACCAGTTGCTGGGTGTCTTCTCTGGTGATGCTCTGCCAGGCCTGTATTGCAGCCATCTTTAGCTTATGCTTGTTTTGGGGCCTAGCCCCCTTCAGTTTTCTCTTCAACACATAAAAGGCATGATCAATTGGGTTCAGATTGGGTGATTGACTTGGCCACTCAAGAATTGACCATTTTTTAGCTTTGAAAAACTCCTTTGTTGCTTCAGCAGTATGTTTGGGATCATTGTCTTGATGTAGAATGAACTGCTGGCCAATGAATTTTGAGGCATTTGTTTGAACTTGAGCAGATAGGATGTGTCGATACATTTCAGAATTCATTATGCTACTACCATCAGCAGTTGTATCATCAATGAAGATAAGTGAGCCAGTACCTTCAGCAGCCATACATGCCCAGGCATAACATCCCCACCACCATGTTTCACAGATGAGGTGGCATTCTTTGGATCTTGGGCAGTTCATTCTCTCCTCCATACTTTGCTCTTGCCATCACTGATATGTTAATCTTCATCTCGTCTGTCCACAAGACCTTTTTACAGAACTGTGGTTGCTCTTTTAAGTACTTCTTGGTAAACTGTAACCTGGCCATCCTATTTTTGCAGCTAACCAGTGGTTTGCATCTTGCAGTGTAGCCTCCGTATTTCTGTTCATAAAATCTTCTGCAGACAGTGGTCATTGACAAATCCACACCTGACTCCTGAAGAGTGTTTCTGACCTGTCGGACAAGTGTTTGGGGATTTGTCTTTATTATAGAGAGAATGCTTCTGTCATCAGCTGTGGAGATCTTCCTTGGCCTGCCAGTCCCTTTGCGATTAGTAAGCTCACCAGTGCTCTCTTTAGACAATAGGTGCAGGAGTAGGCCATTCACTGTGATCACCCACAATCAGTACCCCGATCCTGCCTTCTCCCCATATCCCTTGACTCTGCTATCTTTAAGAACTATCTAACTCTCTCATGAAAGCATCCAGAGAATCGGCCTCCACTGCCTTCTGAGGCAGAGAATTCCACAGACCCACAACTCTCTGGGTGAAAAAGTTTCTTCTGATGTTCCAAACAGTTGATTTCAGTACGCTCTAAGGTTCGGCTGATGTCGCTAACAGTTTTATTCTTGTTTCTCAGTCCCATAATGGCTTCTTTGACTTTCATTGGCACAGCTTTGGTCCTCATGTTGATAAACAGCAATAAAAGTTTCCAAAGGTGATGGAAAGACTGGGCGCTGAGAGCACTCTTATACCTGCATTAATGAGGCAATTAAACACACCCTAGCAATTACAAACACCTGTGAAGCCATGTGTCCCAAACACTATGGTGCCCTGAAATGGGGGGAGACTATGTATAAACGCAGCTGTAATTTCTAGCTGGTGAAATTATGTAGAATTTCATAATTCTATGAAATTCTACATAATTTCATTTAATAAAATCTGACAATGTGCACTTTAACCACGTGATTTTTTTTTCTATTACAAATCTCAAATTGTGGAGTACAGTGGCAATTAAATAAATGATGAGCCTTTGTCCCAAACATTATGGAGGGCAGTATAAGCCCAGAAAAATATGTATGTTCCAGTGATCTAAAACTGGCGACTTGCCAAAGATATAAAATAATAAAATCGAAAGGGATTTTATCGGCTGGAGACTTTAGCAATGTCATGATTATATCTCAGTTACAGGTCTTCACAACTGGCATCTTTAACGCATGGCCTGTCCCCGTTAAGAGTTTGTACATCAACCTTTCAGTAAAACAATTTTAATAATTAGAAATAGGAATTAAAGCGCATTTCAATCACATTTCACCTGATGAAATGTAAAATTGACGTGCGATTGGAAACTGGGGTTTAGTTTTCTCACTGAATGAATGATTGGTAATTAAATTGGCGGCAGAGTGGCGCAGCTGGTAGAGCTACTGCCTCACTGCGACAGGGGCCGGGGCGCAGTCGTGGTCTCACCTTCTCCCAGTGACCGCGTGGGTTCCCTCCGGGTGCTCCAGTTTTCCTCCCACATCCCCATGATGTGAGGGTTTGTAGGTTAATTTTAGTTTAGGTTGAGATACAGTGTAGAGACAAGCCCTTCAGTCCAATGTGACCAGCGTCTTTGATTCAAGATTCAAGATTCAAGATAGATTTAATTGTCACGTGTGCCTGATGGCACAGTGAAATGAATTTCCATACAGCCATACAATAAAAATCAACAGGACACAACACACTATAGGGTTTGACATAAAACATCCCCACACAGCAGAATCAAAGTTCCCCACTGTGTGGGAGGCACCAAAGTCAGTCTTCTTCCTCCACTGTTCCCCGTGGTCAGGGCCTCCCCGTGCCCTCCGCAGAGTTGCAGCTACGGGCTTCCCAATGGAGGTTCATTGGACCGCACGCCGGGTGTTATGGTAAAAGTGCAGGCAGGTGGGACTAAGGGGAAAAAAATGTGTTCGGCACGGACTTGTAGGGCTGAGATGGCCTGTTTCCGTGCTGTAATTGTTATATGTTATATGTTATATGTTATATCCCCATGATGTGAGGGGTTGTAGGTTAATTTTAGTTTAGGTTGAGATACAGCGTAGAGCCAAGCCCTTCAGTCCAATATGACCAGCACTTTGAAGTGTGGGAGGAAACTGGAGCGCCCGGAGAAAACCCACGAGGTCACAGGGAGAATGTACAAATTCCACACCGAAAGCACCCATAGTCAGGATCGAACCAAGATACCTGCCGCTATAAAGCAGCAACTATACCGCTCTGCCAAAGTGCCACCGCATTGGCCTCTAAAATTGCCCCTAGTGTATCGGGGGTGGATGAGAAAGTGGGATAACATAGAACTAGTGTGAACGTTCAGCGCGGATCAGTGGGCAGAGGGGCTTGTTTGCACGCTATATCTTTTAATCAATCCATTGACCACATGAAGATAACTTTGTAAGTTCATAAGTGATAAGAGCAGAATTAGGCCATTCGGCCCATCAAGTCTACTCCTCCATTCAATCATGGCTGATCTATCTCTCTCTCCTAACCCCATTCTCCTGCCTTCACCCCATAACCCTTGACACCCCTACTAATTAAGAATCTATTCATCTCTGCCTTAAAAATATCCACTGACTTGTGGACTCCACAGCCGTCTGTGGCAAAGAATTCCACAGATTCACCACCCTCTGACAAAAGAGATTCCTCCTCATCTCCTTCCTAATGGAACGTCCTTTTATTCTGAGGCTGTGACCTCTGGTCCTAGACTCTCCTACTAGTGGAAACATCCTCTCCACATCCGCCCTATCCAGGCCTTTCACTATTCGGTAAGTTTCAATGAGGTCCCCACCTCATCCTCCTAATCTCAAGCGAACACAAAGAACTAGTCGGGATTGCACATTGGGTGACAATGAAACTGATCATCATTCAGGCTATTCCCACTGGCCCCAGTGCGAGAAAGATTTGCCTCCACGCTTCTCCAATGTGCAGCTCCCACGCCTGAGGCTGGCTTTACTGAAGATTCATGAATATTATGGAGATGATCTTGATATGTGCCAGCTGACAGCTTCATTAGACGTTCCAGCTAATATTCGACCTGTTAGGCATCCGAGTCATGTATTTACTTTGCCATCATTGTTTTTGAAAAGCTTCCATTTGCCAATTACATTGCTGAGCCCAGTTCCTGTAGCTTGATGTTTTTTGTCTAATGATCAAAGCACATTGATGCATCAAATTGACTTGGAGTGTTTAGCAGGCCATGGAAGAAGGCAATTGATCTGACTGCAAAATATGTAATAGACATGATTACACGATAGTAATCACAATGCACACTATGCCACAAAGTTGCAGATCGGAGCTTGGTGATGGCGTGATAGAGGACGTTCGGTCCATTGAGATGACACCGTTAGAGTCAAAGAGTGATAGCCCTGTCCCACGGTGCGAGTTCATTCCAAGAGCTCTCCCGAGTTAAAAAAAAATCAAACTCGTGGTAAGCACGGAGAATGAATGTGGCGGGTGCATCGGAGCTCGGGGACGTCTTTTCTAACGGCAGGTACTCGGGAAGACTCACTAACGGCAGGTAAGCACTGGAAGACTTGTGAAGATTATTAAAAATGTCCACGAAAGCCCCGAGTACCGACGAGCGGCCATTACCGTAAATCCCCGAGTTCGAGTCAGGGCAAACTCGGGAGAGCTCTTGGAATGAACTCGTACCGTGGGACAGGGGTTTGACACAGCATGGAATTTGGCCCTTCGACCAACATGTCCCCACTACACTAGTCCCACCAGCTTGCGTTTTGCCCATCTTCCTCCAAACCTGTCTTATCCATGTACAACTGTTTCATAAACGTTAGGATAGTCCCTGCCTCAACTACCTCCTCTGGCAGCTTGTTCCATACACCCACCACCCTTTGTGCGAAATAGTTACCTCTCAGATTCCTATTAAATCTTTGCCCCTTCACCTTAAACCAATGTCCTCTGGTGCTCGATTCTCCTAATCTGGGCGAGAGACTCTGCATCTACCCGATCTATTATCTCATGATTTTATACTTTTCTTGGAACATAGAACACGTTAATTAGTTATATGAGCAGAATTAGGCCATTAGGCCCATCAAGTCTACTCCGCCATTCAATCATGGCTGATCTATCTTCCCCTCTCAACCCCATTCTCCTGCCTTCGCCCCATAATCCTTGACACCTGTACTAACCAACAATATGTCAATCTCCACCTTAAAAATATCCATTGACTTGGCCTCCACAGTCTTCGGTGGCAATGAGTTCCACAGATTCACCACCTGACTAAATAAATTACTCCTCATCTCTTTCCTAAAGATCTATCCTTTTATTCTGAGGCTGTGCCCTCTGGTCCTATACTGGTGGACTAGTACTATGCACTTGTGAAAACATCCTCTCCACATCCACTCTATCCAGGCCTTTCACTATTTGGTAAGTTTCAATGAGGTGTCCCCTCATCCTTCTAAACTCCAGTGAGTACAGGCCCAGCGCCGCCAAACGCTCATCATATGTTAACCCTTTCATTCAATTGACAACAGACAATAGACAATAGGTGCAGGAGTAGGCCATTCGGCCCTTCGAGCCAGCACCATTCAATGTGATCATGGCTTATCATCCCTAATCAGTAACCCGTTCCTGCCTTCTCCCCATATCCGCTATTTTTAAGAGCCCTATCTAGCTCTCTCTTGAAGGCATCCAGAGAACCTGCCTCCACTGCCCTGTGAGGCAGAGAATTCCACACTCACCACTCTCTGAGAAAAAAAGTGTTTCCTCGTCTCCGTTCTAAGTGGCTTACACTTTATTCATCAACTGTGGCCCCTGCATCTGGACTCCCTCAACATCGGGAACATGTTTCCTGCCTCTAGCGTGTCCAAACCCTTAACAATCTTATATGTTTCAATGAGATACCCTCTCATCCTTCTAAACTCCAGAGTGTACAAGCCAAGCTGCTCCATTCTCTCAGCATATGGCAGTCCAGTCCCGGGAATTAACCTTGTAAACCTACGTTGCACTCCCTCAATAGCAAGAATGTCCTTCCTCAAATTAGTGGACCAACACTGCACACAATACTCTAGGTGCAGTCTCACTAGGCTCTGTACAAGTACAGAAGGACCTCTTTGCTCCTATATTCGATTCCTCTTGTTATATTCCTGGGATTATTCTAGTAAACCTCTGGGCCATCTACAATGCCAGTGCACACTTGGCCCGATATGCGGCCCAGAACGGCTCACAATGGTCCATAGAATAGTACTTTTAGATAATCAGGGAATGGAGGGCAGAGACACAGTTCTTCAGCCCACGATGTCTGTGCCAAACATGATGCCAAGACTAATTCTCATCTACCTACACATATTCCATAGCTCTCCATCCTTTACCCACCCATGTAGAACACAGTGCCAAGTTCAACTCATTTCTACTACCTGCACGTGATCCATATCCCTCCATTATCTAAACGCCTCTAAAACTCCACTATCGTATCTGCCTCCACCACCGGCAGCGCGTTCCAGGCACCCACATCATCCCTCTGAAAAATACCGCGGAAAATACTTGCCCCGCTCCTATCCACCAGTCTTTGCCCCTCTCACCTTAAAGTTTGTACGTTCTCCCTCATGAATTATCTCTGGGAACTTTGGTTTCCTCCCACACTCCAAAGATGTGCAGATTAATTGGCCCCTGTAAATTGTACATTGACCAGCTTGTGGGACAGTGCTAGTGTATGGGGTTATCGCTGGTAAGCATGGACTCGGTGGGCCGAAGGGCCTGTTTCTGCACAGTATCTCTAAAGTAAAGTCTAAAGTTTAGTGCAGGATAAAGTCCGATTAAAGATAGTTTGAAGGTCTCCAATGAGGTCAGGAGTTGGTGAAGTTTCAGGATGCATAAAGCGAAAACATTTCAGGACACGAAAAGCGACGGAAAATTCAGGATGCAAAATGCACCAAAATTTCAGGACGCGAAAGGCGACAAAAATTCAGCTCGCGGAAAGCGACGAAAATTCAGCATGCTCTCTGGTTGTGGTAAGATGGTTCAGTTTCCTGATAACAGCTGGGAAGAAACTGTCCCTGAATCTGGAGATGTGCGTTTTCACACTTCTGTGCCTCTTGCCTGATGGAAGAGGGGAGAAGAGGGAGTGACCGGGGGTGCGACTGGTCCTTGATTTTGCTGATTCTTCTTCTTCTTCAGACTGATTGCTATTCATTGCAGAGTTCACTTCCTATGTGATTCAGGCAGGTGCCAGCATCTCCTACACTCGAAGCAGCACAAAATATGGCAACAGATCGGATCCAACGGAGAACATAGTAGAAAGTGTTGCTCTCCTATTTTAGTGCCATCTTCAAAACATTAGTACCAGATGCCACGTTCAAATTCGACGAGGTTAATGTTGGTGCATTAGTCAACCTATTTACTTCAATCTGTGTATAAATTCATGAGAGGAATAGATCATGTAGATGCACAGAGTCTCTTGCCTAGAGTAGGTGAATCGTGGACCAGAGGACAGAGGTTTGAGGTGAGGGGGAAAAGATTTAATAGGAATCTGAGGAGTAACATTTTCACACAAAGAGTGGTGGGTGTATGGAACAAGCTGCCAGAGGAGGTAGCTGAGGAAGGGACTATCCCAACATTTGAGAAAAGCTAGACAGGTACATGGATAAGACAGATTTAGACAATAAACAATAAACAATAGACAATAGGTGCAGGAGTAGGACATTAGGCCCTTCGAGCCAGCACCGCCAGTCACTGTGATCATGGCTGATCATCCACCATCAGTACCCCGTTCCTGCCTTCTCCCCATATTCCCTGACTCCGCTGATTTTAATAGCTCTATCTAACTCTCTCGTGAAAGCATCCAGAGAATTGGCCTCCACTGTCTTCTGAGGCAGAGAATACCGCAGATTCACGACTTTCTGGGTGAAAAAGATTTCCCTCATCTCCGTTCTAAATGCCCTACCCCTTATTCTTAAATGTGGCCCCTGGTTCTGGACTCCCCCAACATCGGCAACATGGAGGAATATGGGCCAAAACGTGAGCAGGTGTGACTAGTGTAGCTGGGGCATGTTGGCCGGTGTGGGCACATTGGACTGTATGACTCTGTATGACTATATAGACAACATTCGTTTACAGAAATCGATTAATAGGGTAGGAACTTTTTGAAATTTGATGTATTAAAATCATGTTTTAGTGCATTGTAGAAGTATGATTTCAATGTTTTTTGTATGAAGTATTTTTAAGAGGTAACTTTTTAAGGGGTAACTTTATCCACACAAAGGGTGATGTGTGTATGGAACAAGCTGCCAGAGGAGGTAGTTGAGGCAGGGACCATCCCAACATTTAAGAAAAAGTTAGACTGATACATGGATAGGACAGGTTTGGAGGTATGGACCAAAAGCAGGTAGCGTAGCTGGGGCATGTTGGCGGGTGTGGGCAAGTTGCGCCGAAGGGCCTGTTTTCACACTGTATCACTCTATGACTACATTATACCTCCACCATGCATGAATGCTTCAAAATCAAGAGATTGAGTTTTATTGCCATACTAGACTAAGTGGGACCCGTTGGGTCCCAGCATCACATGGGAGGGCTGGTCACCAACGCAATATTCCACCTCTCCACCAATTCCAATATTGCGCACCAGTGGGGGGGGGCGGGGCTTTCTGTTGCGCTAGTATGGGTTTGTGGGCTGAAGGTACGGGTTTCCAGAGGGCTAGTATAAACATTGTGGGCTGAATGGATGCTTGGACTGGCATCCAACTGTTGCAATGATTTTAAAAGCCAAGGCAAACAATTGGGCTGCAGCCACTCGACAACCAAAATTCATTTTGTGAACACAAATTTTTTTTAAAAGCGAGGCAATCAATTGGGCTGCAGCCACCCGACAACCAAAATTGATTTTCGAGGGACACACACAAACTGGAGTAAAAAAGCGAGGCAAACAATCGGGCTGCAGACACGTGACAGCCGCTCCTTGAGGGGACTCCCCATGGAGTAGACTTTCGTTCAGTGTTATTCATCTCCCCAGAGAGCCGTCTCCCCCCTCTCTCCCCTCTCTCTCTCCCCTCTCTCTCTTCCCCCTCTCTTCCTCCCTCTCCTCCCTCTCTCCCCCCTCTCTCTCGTCCTCTCTCTCCCCCTCTCTTCCTCCCCTAACTGTCTCTCTCCTCTCTTTCCCCTAACTGTCTCTCTCTCCTCTCTTTCCTCTAACCCTCTCTCCCCTCTCTCTTTTTTTCTTTTTCAAAGACTTTATTCAACACATCAAATAATACAACAGATCAAGTCATACACAAAACGAACTTACATTATATTGTGTCATTATAGTACAACATTACAATCATTATTCACAATACTCTCAACCCCACGCGGTGACCAGCGCCCACGGAATACCTCCAAAGTCCCCGTGAGCACCGCATGTTCCCTCTCCAGGGACACACGTGCACGGACGTAGGCCCGAAAGAGGGGCAAGCAGCCGACTCTTGCCTGACCATCCATTCTCCCCCCCTCTTTCTCTCTCTCTCTCCCTTCTCTCTCTCCCCCTCTACTCTCTCTCCCCCTCCCTCTCTCTCTCCTCACTCTCCCCCTCTTTCCCCCCTCTCTCTCTTTCTCCCTCTCTCTTTCTCCCTCTCCACATACTCTCCCCTCTCTCTGTCTCTCTTCTCTCTCACCTCTCTCTCTTCCCCCCCCTCTCTCTCTCTCACTCCTCTCTCTCCCCCATTTCTCCCTCCCACCTCACTCTCCCCACTGCTCTCTTTCCCCTCTCTTTCTCCTCTGTCCTCTATCTCCTCTTTCTCTTTGCCCCTCCATCTCTCTCTCTTTCCCCCTCTCCCTCTTCCCCCCCTCTCTCTCCCTCTCTCTTCTCCCCCTCTCTCCCATTCTCTCCTCTCCCCCCCTCTCTCTCCCCTTCTCTAGCCCTCGCTCCCTTCCCCCTCTCTCCCCCTCTCTCTCTCCCCTACCTCTCTCTCCTCTCCCCCCCATTTCTCCCTCTTCTCTCTCTCCATTCACGCCCCCTGTATCTGCCCTCTCTCTCCTCTCACCCCCATTCTCTCTCTCCCCACTGTCTCCCTGTCTCCTTCCCCCCTCTCTCTCTCTCTCTCCACCTCCCTTTGAGAGTCTGTTCCTTCGGCACAGAGACTCTCACGGCAGCGGCGCAACGCTTCCGACGCCTCCGACGGCCCGGGACTCTCGCACTGCACCATGGCCGGAACTGCAACTAGCGACTCGCCAGCCCCGCAAACACTCGCCTACCCGGCAAACACTCGCCCGACCCGCAAACACTCGCCAGCCCTGACTCCCCGCATCGGTATCTGCCCGCTGCTCCCGTCCATCCCTCAGCCCCGGCTCTCCAACACCCGCGGACCATGCAGTCTATCTGAGTTTTGACATTTTCGTTGATCACAGAATTCCCACCACAGAGCGTGAGAAACTTTCTGATCAGCGTGAGGGCGTGAGACTTTATTCAAATGCGTGATTCTCACGCTCAAAGCGTGAGAGTTGGCAGCCCTGTGTTATCCGTTGAGTACTGTGTTTACAGACCTGAGTTGGAAGGAACTGCAGGTGCTGGCTTAAACCGAAGATAGACACAAAAAGCTGGAGTCACTCAGCGGGATGGACAGCACATCTGGAGAACAGGAATAGGTGATGTTCCGGGTCTCGACCCAAAACCCCATCAATTCCCTTTTCTCCAGAGATAATAAACAATAGACAATAGGGGCAGGAGTAGGCCAATCGGCCCTTCGAGCCAGCACCGCCATTCACAGTGATCATGGCTGATCATCCCCAATCAATACCCCGGTCCTGCCTTCTCCCCATATCCCCTGACTCCGCTATCTTTAAGAGCTCGATCTAACTCTCTCTTGAAAGTATCCAGAGAATTGGCCTCCACTGCCTTCTGTGGCTGAGAATTCCACAGGTTCACAACCTGTGAAAAAGTGTTTCCTCATCTCCGATCTAAATGGCTTACCCCTTATTCTTAAACTGTGTGGCCCCTGGTTCAGGACTCCCCCAACATCGGGAACATGGACGACCCGCTGAGTTACACCAGGTTTTTGTGTTTACAGCCCTGTTGTGCTGCTGCAAGTAAGAATTCCGTTGTTCTGTCTCGGTACATATCATGCTAATACACTCTTGACTCTTGACACTTCTATCTTTCATGGTGGATAGTTGCCTTACAGCAGAATTATCTGTACATCTAGACACACAAACGTGAGGAATATGAGCGCAGGGCCAGCCAGCTGGGGGTTAATCGGAGGCCACAGGTAGATACGTTGCTGCAGGTGCACTTACGTGGGATGTGAGAAGCGGTCGATGAGCGTGACCTTCTCCACGAGGTCGCCCCCGATATTACGCACCAAATCATAGAAGTCATTTTCCTCATATCCTTCATGTGGAATCCAAAAAGAGATGTCGTTTACCAAAGGCGGGTATTTGCTGAATGGCTGTGAAAAATAAAAATAAAACCAGTTAGGGCATTTTTATTTCTTTACAGCGCTGTTGGCTGGAGCGGAAAAGTGGCGCAGCGGTAGAGTTGCTGCCTCACTGCGCCAGAGACCCGGGTTTCATCCTCACTACAGGTGCTGCCTGTACGGAGTTTGCACGTTCTCCAGCACTCTGTGAAACTTCACCTTTTCATGTTCTCCAGAGATGCTGCCTGATCCGCTGAGTTACTCCAGCACTCCGTGAAACGTCACCTATCCATGTTCTCCAGAGATGCTGCCTGACCCGCTGAGTTACTCCAGCACTTTATTTTTCACAATATTCCAGCATTTGCAGTTCCTTGTGCCTCCTAGTGTATTTTCTGTACAAGATCTTTGATGCTTCCAAGTCCGGCCTCTTGCACACCTTCAGAGTTAATGTGAAAATCTGCAAAGGACCTTAACTTTGTGATAGACACAGAGTGCTGGAGTAACTCAGCAGGTCAGGCAGCATCTGCAGCATAACTCAGCGGGTCAGGAGAACATGGATAGGTGACGTTTCACAGAGTGCGAGTAACTTCACAGCATGTGTTGATGCAGATGCTGGAGTAACTGCTGGAGAGGGTCAGCAGCATCTATGGAGCATCTAGGTGACGTTTCGGGCCGAACATCAGACTGGGTAGCAGCATGTCTGAACATAGATAGATGATTCACAGAGTGCTGGAGTAACTCAGCGGGTCAGGCAGCATCTCTGGAGTGAAGGAACGGGTGACTGTGGCTCTGTACTGACCTTGTTTAATACTGCTGCTAAAAATGACCTCTTTGTCTGAATTTCTGGCAGGTTCGCTCCCTATGTATGTTAGTGTCAAACATTGTTTGCTAATGTCCTGGTAAAGCATAATTGAACATACTGGCACATTAAAGTGGCGATATGAAGTGGCGATACATCTCTGTCATTTCACTTCCATGTGGGCTCTGAGCTGGCACCCGTCTCTCTCATTCATTCTTCACTCTACAGATTGACAAGGCTGAGCTATTTCCTTCCAGGACAGGTATCTATCTTACACAGGCTATCAGATGCCAAATTGACTGTGTACTTCAGTCCTTTGTCTGAGATGCGAACCAATCCAAATCAGAAGTGACAATGTACTTGAGTTTTAACTTCTGATTTTGCGCTCCAACCTCGGCCAGCGCTGCCGCCTAGCTTCACTTACTCGTTCAGAGCCACTCAAAGTTCAGCAAACGGACCTCGCAGATGGAAAGCTGAGGGTTCAGGTCAAACTCAGAAACCTGAGCATGCAGTCCAGTAGATGCAAGGAACTGCAGATGCTGTTTCACCACGAGACCCTTATTCAGACTGGAAAGCCTTTTCAAAGTTGGCATACCTTGAGGAGATTTTGCAGTGGAACGGAGAAATGTACAAAAAAAAAAGAACGGCAGATGCTGGTTTATTTTTTAAAAAGACACAATATTCTCCAGGGAGGCTGCCGACCTGGCCCGCTGGTTACTCCGCTGAGTCACCTATCCTCCACAGCTGAGTTACTCCAGCACTCTGTGAAACGTCACCTATCCATGTTCTCCACAGATGCTGCTGCCTGACCCACTGAAACGTCACCTATCCATGTTCTCCAGCACTCTGTGAGTTACTCCGCACTCACGTATCCATGTTCTCCACAGATGCTGCCTGACCCGCTGAGTTACTCCAGCACTCTGTGAAACGTCACCTATCCATGTTCTCCACAGATGCTGCTGCCTGACCGCTGAGTTACTCCACATCTTGATCCTTGTTTCTATATTTAATTTATTTTTATTGGCGGAAAAAAAAAATGACAGTACATCTGACGTATTGCATTACATGACCCTCCATTTTGTTTTTATATATAACAAAATAACCCTTACCCACCCTCCCTAAACACCCCTGGGCAGTTATTGTTTTCGCAATACAAATATATCACAAATACAAATGCACAATTTAACAATAATAAAATAACAAAACAGAAAAAATGCGGCTCCCCACTTAATGTCATGCCCTCAGTCAATACGTAGCTCCTTTAGACCCTCAAAGTATGATAAAAAGTTCCTTGTTTCTAAAGTGGTTCAATGGTCCTTACTTGTCTCATGTACTGAGGAAGTGTAAAATTAATTTTGTATAGTTCCCAACAAGTCTCACTATGATACACCTTAGATAAGCATCGCAGGTACAGTATAAATGTATAGTAGCAGTGTACAGAGTCACAGGAACTTGCATGAGCAGGTGGGCATGGACTCGATGGGCCGATTGGCCTGTTTCCGCGCTGTATCTCCAAACGATGCTCAAGTGCTTCTGCAGCAACTCAAAGAAACATTCATCTTTTTTGCTCTATCAATCTCTATCAATTTACTGTACACAGCCATTCTTTCTTCTAACTGTTATGTTCATAAGCTCAGATGTAAGCAGCGATTTACACAGCCAATTATCACAGTACTGACCCTCGTTTGCTGAAGCCTCGCTAACGGTGACATGTAGCGGCGAGTCTCTCTTCAAAGACGCGCAGGCAATAATTCTGCAACTTGTTATGTCTTTGCTGTGCTGTTCGTTAAACATCACCCGACTCTAACAGCTCACGGTACACCCTAATTAGTACTCCATGGATGGATTCACTTCAGTGGTCGCTGAGTTGCAGAGGCGACCACTTAGCAGCGCATCCAGGAAAAGTACTGAACATCAACCAGTCCTTCGAAGGGAGGATCAGGGACTGCTATGTTCTTAGTTTCACTGAAACCGCAGCTCAGCCCAGCTCACCAACTTCAGACTTTAGATGTGAGAGATACAACGCGGAAACAGGCCCTTCCATTCCACCCATACACTTCACACAGGCCCTTCCATTCCACCTATACAATTTACAATTATTTCTACAGAAGACAATTAACCTACAAACCTGCACGTCTTTGAAGTGTGGGAGGAAACCAGAGCACCTGGAGAAAACCCACGTGGTCACGGGGAGAACGTGCAAACTGCGTACAGACTGCACCCGTAGTCAGGATGGAACCCGGGTCTCTGGCGCTGTGAGGCAGTAACTCTACCGCTGCACCACCGTCCTGTTCGATGCCACCTCACAGCCCTGTCGCACGGTACGAGTTAATTTTGTGTGTGGAATTCTCTGCCTCAGAGGGCGGTGGAGGCCGGTTCTCTGAATGCTTTCAAGAGAGAGCTAGATAGGGCTCTTAAAAATAGCGGAGTCAGGGGATATGGGGAGAAGGCAGGAACCGGGTACTGATTGGGGATGATCAGCCTTGAATGGCGGTGCTGGCTCGAAGGGCCGAATGGTCTACTCCTGCACCTATGGTCTATTCCAAGAGCTCTCCCGGGTTTAAAAAAAAACAAATTTGTGGTAAGCACGGAGCTCCGATGCAGCGGGTACGTCGGAGCTCGGGGGCGTCTCTTAGCGCTAACGGCAGGTATTCGGGAAGACTCGCTAACGGCAGGTAGGCACAGGAAGACTCGTGAAGATTTTTCAACACGATGAAAAATGTCCACGAGAGCCCCGAGTACCGACGAGTGGCCATTACCGTAAATCTCCGAGTTCAAATCAGGGCAATCTCGGGAGAACTCTTGGAATGAACTCGTACCGTGGGACCTGGATTTTAGGCTTTGCCCATTCATCATATGGATCATGCAGAATCCTCCAGCAGGCGATAGTGGGTGGTGTTGCAAATTGGAAGATCAAACGTAATGCGAAAATATACAATGGATGGCATGACCCTTCATTGGTCCCAAGGGCACAATGGTGCAGCTCGTAGAGCTACTGCTTCACAGGGCCAGAGACCCGGGTTCAATCCTGTTCTCGCGTGCTGTTAAAAGGTCATAAGTGATAGGAGCAGAATTAGTCCATTCGGCCCATCAAGTCTACTCCGCCATTCAATCATGGCTGATCTATCTCTTTCTCCTAACCCCATTCTCCTGCCTTCTCAGGTTTGAAGGTTAATTCACTGGATGTTTTCAAGAGAAAGTTACATTTAGCTCTTAGGGCTAAAGGAATCAAGGGATACGGGGAAAAGGCAGGAACGGGGTACTGATTTTAGATAATCAGCCATGATCATATTAAATGGCGGTGTTGGCTCAAAGGGCCGAATGGCCTACCGCTGCGCCTATTTTTCTATGTTTCTCCCCATAACCCCCCGTATTAATCGGGAATCTATCTATCTCTGTCTGTGTGGAGTTTGCACGTTCTCCCTGTGGGGTTGGGGTTTTCTCCAGGTGCCCTAGTTTCCTCCCACGTCCCAAAGACGTGCGGGTTTGTAGGTTAATTGTCCCTGTGCAAATTGTCCCCGAGTGTGCATCTCAGTCCCTTGTTCTGCTCCCGACGCATGTGGCTGTTTGACCAAGTACGATATCAACTGGATCTTTAGGTTTGTGAATGACACCACTCTTATCGGCCAGATCAACGAACAGATCAATGAGACGGAGTACGAGAAGGAGATCGGACACCCAGTGTCACGGTCTCAGGACAATAACCGGCCCCTCCATGTCGGCTGGACAAAAGAGACATAGTTGACTGAAGCAAACGGGTGGGGAACCTGCAGCCTTCTGAATGAATCCAAATTTTGTAGAACAAATCCTTTTATTTTTATTAATATGTTTTTGTTCATCTTTTATTATTTTTATTTTAATCTTAAAATTAACCTCTTTAAAATACCAAAGAGTAAAAGAAGATTCAACGATATAACACTCACCGACTGACGGCCACAATTAAAACATTAGTAAGTCATGAGGGCTATTTTAACAAAATAATGTACATTTTGAGGTATATCTAATTGAAGTTTCTTGGATGCGGCCTTGTTAGATTACAGCTAACTTAATGCGGCATTCTGACCTGAAAAGGTTCCCCACCCCTGCTTTAGACTGTACTTTAGACTTTAGACATACGTGTTCTTCGACTCACCGAGCCCGCGCCGACCAGCGATCGCCCGAGCACTATCCTACATACGAGGAACAATTCATTGTTTTTCTTTAACAAACCCAATTAGCCTACAGACCAGAAGGTAGACAAAAATGCTGGAGAAACTCAGCGGGTGCAGCAGCATCTATGGAGCGAAGGAAATAGGCAACGTTTCGGCCCGAAACGTTGTCTATTTCCTTCGCTACATAGATGCTGCCGCGCCCGCTGAGTTTCTCCAGCATTTTTGTCTACCTTCGATTTTCCAGCATCTGCGGATCCTTCTTAAACATTTAACCCTACAAACTAGTGCGTCTTTGGAGTGTGGGAGGAAAACGGAGCACCCGGAAAAAACCTATGTGGTCACGGGGAGAATGAGCAAACTCTGTACATACAGCACCCGTAGTCAGGATTGAACCCAGGTCTCAGGCGCTGCGAAGGCAGGAACTCTACCGCTGCGCCACCGTGCCGTCATTTCACACCCCCTTCCCGGAGGCGCGGACATGGAGTTTTACGCTTAACTCAACCTCATTTGAGTAAGGACATCCTTGTGATTGAGGCAGTGCAGCGTAGGTTCACGAGATTGATCCCTGGGATGGCGGGGCTGTCATATGAGGAAAGATTGAAAAGACTAGGCTTGTATTCTCTGGAGTTTAGAAGGATGAGGGGAAGATCTTATAGAAACATATAAAATTATAAAAGGACTGGACAAGCTAGATGCAGGAAAAATGTTCCCAATGTTGGGTGAGTCCAGAACCAGGGGCCACAGTCTTAGAATAAAGGGGAGGCCATTTAAGACTGAGGTGAGAAATAACTTTTTCACCCAGAGAGTTGTGAATTTGTGGAATTTCCTGCCACAGAGGGCAGTGGAGGCCAAATCACTGGATGGATTTAAGAGAGAGTAATAGCCCTGTCCCACGGTACAAGTTCATTCCAAGAGCTCTCCCGAGTTTAAAAAAAATCAAACTCGTGGTAAGCACGGAGAATGAATGTAGCGGGTACGTTGGAGCTCAGTGACGTCTCTTAGCGGCTCGTAACGCCAATGGCAGGTACTCAGGAACACTCGCTAATGGCAGGTAAGCACGGGAAGACTCGTGAAGATTTTTCAACACGTTGAAAAATGTCCATAAGAGCCCCGAGTACCGACGAGTGGCCATTATGAAACGGGGGGATGAAATGAGACCTGGGTGTCATGGTACACCATTCATTGAAAGTAGGCATGCAGGTGCAGCAGGCAGTGAAGAAAGTGAATGGTATATTAGCATTCATAGCAAAAGGATTTGAGTATAAGAGCAGGGAGGTTGGAGTATTGCGTACAGTTTTGGTCTCCTAATCTGAGGATGGACATTCTTGCCATAGAGGGAGTAGAAAAGGTTCACCAGACTGATTCCTGGGATGGCAGGACTTTCATATGAAGAAAGGCTGGATAGACTCGGCTTGTACTCGCTAGAATTTAGAAGATTGAGGGGGGATCTTATAGAAACTTACAAAATTCTTAAGGGGTTGGACTGGCTAGATACAGGAAGATTATTCCCGATGTTGGGAAGTCCAGAACAAGGTGTCACAGTTTAAGAATAAGGGGGAAGTCTTTTATGACCGAGATGAGAAAATCATTTTTTACACAGAGAGTGGTGAATCTCTGGAATTCTCAGCCACAGAAGGTAGTTGAGGCCCGTTCATTGGCTATATTTAAGAGGGAGTTAGATGTGGCCCTTGTGGTTAAAGGGATCAGGGGGTATGGAGAGAAGGCAGGTACAGGATACTGAGTTGGATGATCAGCCATGATCATATTGAATGGCGGTGCAGGCTCGAAGGGCCGAATGGCCTACTCCTGCACCTATTTTCTATGTTTCTATTACCGTAAACCTCCGAGTTCGAATCAGGGCAAACTCGGGAGAGCTCTTGGAATGAACTCGTTCCGTGGGACAGGGCTTTTAGATAGAGCTCTAGGGGCTAGTGGAATCAAGGGATATGGGGAGAAGGCAGGCACGGTTTATTGATTGGGGACAATCAGCCATGATCACAATGAATGGCGGTGCTGGCTCGAAGGGCCGAATGGCCTCCTCCTGCACCTATTTTCTATGTTTCTATTTGGCTATTCCATTATTGTACTTTCCTTGCATTACTTTGGGTTGCTCTACAATGCTGTGCCTTTTATATTCGTCTGTTGCATTTATCGTTACTGTACGTGTACTGTTTTCTCCGTGATCTTCATGCGAACAAGGAATTTCATTGCACTCTGGTGTCCAAGGCAACAAACTAATCTGAATGTGAAATGGAATCTAATGGTATCTAACAAACCAATTCTTAGAATACATTCTGAGTTAATGAATTCTTCCAATAATTTTCATAATGAGAAATAGGATCAAATTCTAGATTCTATCTGAAATAGATGAACCCTTGAGTTAATTAAAGTGATATAATTGATGACAAAGATTGGTGTCGTACTTGGCCACATAGCCAATTGAACACGTATAACGCATCTGTAGAAGGTCACAAGATTGCGTGGCTGGGTGGCGCAGCGGTAGAGTTGCTGCCTCACAGCGGCGGGGACCCGGGTTCGATCCTGACCACGGGTGCTGTCCGTACGGAGTTTGTACGTTCTCCCCGTGACCCGGCTATAAATTGTATCTAGGGCATGATAAATATTAGTTTGCACATAATGTGAAATTAATATATCACTGTGATTTATAAAATAAGAATCAATTCCAGGAAGTAACAAGGAACTGCAGATTTTACTTCGGAGTCACGTGAGTGACTACGTGAAGAACCCGCTCAGTGCGCAGGCGCGGCTTTAACGCCAGCAGTGCAACAGCGACGGCAGCTGGAGTCAGGCTCTCCAGCTGCAGTGTAAAACACGGACCGTTTCAGGTAAGTATTTTGAACAGGAGAACAGGAGAGTTGCAAAAATGACTTCAAGACAAAAGCGACTCTCGAAGAAAACTGCCCCCTGCCCGACTCCACCAGAGGAGAGTTCAATATCAGGGCGGCAGCCACAGGCGGCAGGACCGCTCTTTGAGCGCTCCTCAATTCCCGAAACCGAGCCAACCCCTGTGCCGCCAATTTCAGAACCACGGACAGGGAGGAAATCACCTAAAAAGACGAATCGTCCGGTTATCTCCGACTCGTCGGAGGAGGAGGAAATGTCTCCACCTAAAAAGAGGAGAGACAGCCGCCTGAGCTGTATTAAACAGCTCCTGGAGCAAATGCTCCACCAAGAGACGCAGCAAAAGCGTTCTCACGGAGGTAGGTCATATGCCTCCTCCACAGTGTCTACAGTACCCCCCTGCTCCCTCTTTGAGGCTAGCAAGGGTGACCAGGGCTGGGCTGGTCTACAACAAGGGCAGGCGGACGAGTGCAGGAGTATGCCAGGGGAGCAGGAACATGAAGAGCTGCTGGGTGTCGTGGGCCGCTATGCGGCAACCTCACGCGCAGGAAGATCACTGGAACCTAAGATGGCAGCCAGTATAAACCACCTCTCCAACAAAGCCCTGCAGGAGAAGGTCCTTCTAGAAGCTTTAGAAGAGTATACAGCACCAGAAAATTGTGAGGCACTAAAAGTGAAAAGTGTCAACAATCAAATCTGGAGACAGCTGGGTCAGCAGATTCGCAATCAAGAACTTAAACTGCAGCGGATCCTGAGGCTTCTAACATCGGCAATCACCGCCTTTGCTCATTCCACGGAACATACAGGCATGAACACCTGCCAACAGGATGTGTTAGCACTAATGTGCAACACACAATATGAGATCAATAATCTCCGGCGGGACAATATAAGACCTGCCCTCAACCCCAAATATGCGGGGCTATGCAAAACCCCTACAGCAGAAACAGAGGCACTGCTGTTCGGGAAAGACCTGAATAAAAGGTTGAAGGACATAGAAGAGGCAGCTAAACCTGTTGGCCTCATGAGGGC
This sequence comes from Leucoraja erinaceus, assembly GCF_028641065.1. NCBI lineage: Eukaryota > Metazoa > Chordata > Chondrichthyes > Rajiformes > Rajidae > Leucoraja > Leucoraja erinaceus. The sequence goes on along the minus strand of NC_073378.1, from coordinate 28,067,212 downwards.
AGGCCCGGGAACGAGCAGGACATCGCATCCGACACCCAGCTGGCAGCACCCCTCGGCATCCACCAGTCGACGCCCACATCCAAGGACTGGTGAAAGCTCGGGGACCGCTGCTTATTACCCCCAAAGGTCTTTTTTAGATCAGGGCCCAGAGCGGACCCCATGGAAAATGCGCCGCCCCCCGACAGCACCAGCATACCAGCAAAACAGAGCCTACAAGAAAAAACAACAGAAGAAACGACAATAAACATGGAGGTAGGTGGGTCTGGTTCCTGCCAGCATACACAGAACAAGGGTGCTCTACTAACTGGGGGGCGATTACACTTGTTTAAAAAAGCATGGGGTACTGTCACAAATAACAGATATATACTCAACAGTATTAGTGGATACAAAATTGAATTTAAATCGGGCATATTACCGCCAGTTCAGCATGCGCCCCAAAGGGTATTTTCTCCCTCCGAGAAAGAGAAGCGAGAAGGACAAGCTGAACTGGAAAGGCTCATTGCAAAAGGGATCATTGAAAAGACCAAACATGAACCATTGGAATTTGTATCGAATATATTCACTAAAACTAAAAAAGATGGTGGATGTCGCATCATCATTGACTTAACATCACTAAATAAATCTGTTGAGTATATACATTTCAAAATGGAGACGTTTGTTACTGCCAGACAACTGATCTCCAAGGGATACTTTATGGCAAGCATTGATATTAAAGATGCTTACTATCTAATACCCATACACAAGGATCATTGCAGATACCTAAAATTTATCTGGATGGGGCAACAATGGCAGTATAGAGCATTGCCCAATGGTCTAACCTCAGCCCCTAGACTATTTACAAAAATACTAAAAGTAGCCATGAAAATATTAAGAAAACAAAAGCATATAGTCATGGCATATTTGGATGATATCCTCATATTAGGAAAAACGAAGGAATTGGCTGTGGCAGCAGTTCTAGCTACAAAACAGCTCCTTGAAACACTGGGGTTCGTCCTACACCCAGATAAATCTAAATTGAAGCCATTAACTACCATGGATTACCTGGGCTTCACTATCAATTCAATTCATATGACTGTTACTTTGCCAAGGGAAAAAATGGTTGCATTAGCACAATCATGCAACAACTTAATGGTCAACAAACGACCAACAATTCGACAAGTGGCCAGAGTAATTGGGATGATTGTAGCAGCAATTCCAGCTACACAATTCGGACCTTTGCACTATCAAAATCTACAAAGAGCAAAGGTACATGCACTACAACGATGTTCGGGTCACTATGACCGAATCATGAAATTACCCACTGAAGCTATATCAGAACTACAGTGGTGGGCAGAGAATGTTTGGCACAGTTTCAGCCCTATCATCATCACCAACCCTAATTTAGTTATTAAAACAGATGCCAGTGCTCTAGGCTGGGGAGCAACTAACTCCATATCCAGCACAGGTGGCAGATGGACTAAACCAGAATCATCGTTACTACACACACTGGGCATCAACTATTTAGAAATGTTGGCCGCCTATTATGGGTTAAAAGCATATGCATCTAAAATGCAGCACGTGCATGTGAGGTTACAGATTGACAATACTACGGTGGTGGCTTACGTTAACCACATGGGCGGCATAAAATCATTATCATGCGACAAATTGGTCAATATAATCTGGCAATGGTGTGTCAAAAGACATATTTGGTTATCAGCTGCCTATCTACCAGGTAAGCTAAATACAGTGGCAGACACCAGGTCACGAAAATTCAATGATAACATCGAATGGATGTTAAACCCAAAAATCTTTGCTAAAATTATTAAGCAATATGGAACGCCAGATATCGATTTGTTTGCATCAAGACTGAATCACCAGTTACCTATGTATGTGGCTTGGGAACCAGACCCAGAGGCAGCAGCGGTAGATGCCTTCACGCTGGATTGGGGAAATTTCTTCTTCTATGCTTTCCCTCCCTTCTGCCTCATCAGTCGGGTACTTCGAAAAATTCAGAGTGACTCTGCTTCTGGGATTTTGATCGTGCCCGACTGGCCTACCCAACCATGGTTCCCAGTCCTTCACGACATGGTGGTCGAGTCACCTATGGTTTTCCTTAGCGACCCACGGTTGTTGACTCACCCAGTATCCGGCATGAGCCACCCATGCCATGAACATATCAAACTCCTGGGTTGTAGGTTTTAAATAGACCTTACCAGGGACTGGGATTATCTGAAAGAACCATCACCACCATGTCGGCAGCCCTGCGAACATCCACCAAGAAGCAGTACCTAACCTACATCAAAAAATGGGAAAAATACTGCCAGGACGCAGGGACAACATACGAAACTACTACAACCACCGACGTGCTGGAGTTCCTGGCCCATCTACACCATGACGAAAAGATGAGTTACAGTGCTGTAAATACAGCACAAAGCGCCCTGTCTGCTTATCTAAAACCAGCAGGACAGCAGAGCATGGGATCCCATCCACTGGTGATAAAACTTATGAAGGGCATTTACAATAACAAGCCCCCAAAACCCAGGTATACCCATGTATGGGATATCAGTGTGGTATTAACATATCTCAGAGGATGGCCACTAGCTAGATCCCTCAGTCTTGAGCAATCTACGTTAAAAACGCTCATGCTTATGGCTCTCGTATCCGCTCAAAGGGTCCAGTCACTCCACAAACTAAGACTGGATAACATGGTGATCACGCCAGACCGCATCACGTTCATCATTTTAGGTCTGGTAAAACAAAGCAGGCCAGGAACGCCCAATCCACCGGTGGTATTCCGGGCCTGCCCACCAGAACCAAGGTTGTGTGTCGTGACCCATCTTCAGCAATACCTAGACACAACCAACAATCTCAGAGGGAGTGAAAAAGCCTTATGGGTCAGCCACAAAAAACCTCATGGACGGGTAACGAGCCAAACCATTTCACGGTGGCTCAAACAGGTGCTGAAAGCTGCCGGAATAGACACTAACACTTTTAAATCCCATTCCACCAGGGCAGCATCGACATCAGTGGCAGAGCGAATGGACGTCCCGATTGACCACATCCTCAATACGGCAGGATGGTCGAGGGAATCGACATTCAGAAAGTTTTATAACAAACCGTTGATGAAGCCAGACCTGTTTGCAGATAGAATTATACAAACTGCAAATCTTTAATTTAAGCCCGGGGGAGCATTTAATTTTTGTTATTGTTAATAAACACCTTTCTGTTTTTTGAACAAACAGATTCTTTGGTTAATTATGATAACACTTCCTCCCTCAAGAACTTCGGCAGTGAGTGAAATAAAAACTGTTACACGGTTTGAAATCACAGACCTTTGAAGTCTTCACGTAGTCACTCACGTGACTCCGAAGTAAAATAGTAAGATTAAACGAGAACTTACCAGTTCGAAGTTTGATCTGTATTTTATGAGGAGTTACGATGAGGGATTACGTGCCCTCCGCTCCCACCCTCATTATATAGATCAAACTAGTAAACTGATGTCTCCTTAATCTTTACTATGTTTACTTCAAATATTGTGTCTATCTGTGATTCCACACCGCTGCTTGGAAGTATGCCGCACCTGCGCACTGAGCGGGTTCTTCACGTAATCCCTCATCGTAACTCCTCATAAAATACAGATCAAACTTCGAACTGGTAAGTTCTCGTTTAATCTTACTATTCTGGTTTACAAAAAAACACAAATTGCTGGCGTAACATGTTCTCCACAGTTGTTGCCTGCCCCGTTGAGTTACTCCAGCACTCTGTGAAACATCACCTATCCATGTTCTCCAGAGTTGCTGCCTCACAGCGCCGGACATCCGGGTTTGACCCTGACCACGGGTGCTGTCTGTGCGGAGTTTGTACGTTCTCCCCATGACCTGCGTGGGTTTTCTCCGAGATCTTCGGTTTCCTCCAACACTCCAAAGACGTATAGATTTGTAGGTTCATTTGCTTGGTATAATTGTAAATTGTCCCTGGTATGTGTCGGATAGTGTTAGTGTGCGGGGATCGCTGGTCGGCGTGGACTCGGTGGGCCGAAGGGCCTGTTTCCGCGCTGTATCCCTAAACTAAAAATAACTAAAGAATCCTCGTGAACACTTACACAAGAGAGCCCAGATCCAGTGTATTAGGTTGCCCTAGATACAATTTATTTTTAACAAATTGAGTTTGAAATGGACAAATTAAAAAAAAACTTTAAGTGAAAACTTTTTGTCTTCTATGAGTAAGCCGGTTCTGAATCCAATACTGCAGATAGTTTCCATATTGACTAATGCCCAGGTAGTTAATGTTTCTCATTTTAACTGGAAGAGAGGAGGGGGGAAGGGGGGGGGGGGTGGAGTTTGCTAGCCAGATGATAATTATAAGTTTGCACATAATGTGAAATGAATATATCACTGTGATTCATAAAATAAGAATGAATTCCAGGTAGTAACAAGAAACTACAGATGCTGGTTTACAAAAAAAAACAAATTGCTGGAGTAACATGTTCCCCAGAGATGCTGCCTGACCCGTTGAGTTACTTCAACACTCTGTGAAACGTCACCTATCCATGTTCTCCAGAGATGCTGCCTGACCCGCTGAGTTACTCCAGCACTCTGTGTCATTCCAAGTTCCAAATTCCATGTTTTGAAGTGTTTGTTCTTATACTAAGTTCAATTCAAATAAATTGCCAATTTGGCTTTGGGAATCACAAATGAATGCAACGAGAGGTGTTATTCAGGCTCAAAGTCAAACTCTGCAGTTGTGTGCCGTCAGCTCGGATCCATGTTCCATACTCAGCACGGTGGCGCAGCGGTAGAGTTGCTGTCTCACAGCGCCAGAGACCCGGGTTTGATCCTGACTACGGGTGCTGTCTGTAGGGAGATTATACGTTCTCCACGAGACCTGCGTGGGTTTTCTCCGGAATCTCCGGTTTCCTCCGACACTCCAAAGACGTACGGGTTTGTAGGTTAATTGGCTTGGTGTAATTGCAATTTGGGCTTCGCGTGCAGAACAGTGCTAGTGTGCGGCTGGTTGGAACGGACACGGTGGGCCGAACGGCCTGCTTATGTGCTGTATCTCTAAACTAAACTAAAATAAATTTAGCCCGCAATACTTTGCGCCCTTTAGTCAACTATCTTTGAGCAGGTTAGTTCACTAATAGAGTTGTAATGTATACGCTGGAGAGCACACCGAATATTATAAAATATAGAACAGTACAGCACAGGAATAGGCCCTTCAGCCCACAATGTCCATGCTGAAACGCGATGCTGCACAATCCTTATCTGCCTGCACATAATCCATATCCATCCATTCCGTGCATATGTGTTTTTACAATACTGGAGAGATTTTGAGGAACAAGATTATTATTCCTCCGCTCGGTTTGCAATAACCAACCTGATCTCCCGGTGGCTCAGCACTTCAACTCCCCCTCCCATTCCGATAGACAATAGAAATTAGGTACAGGAGTAGGCCATTCGGCCCTTCGATTCAGCACCGCCATTCAATGTGACCATGGCTGATCATCCCCAATCAGTACCCTATTCCTGCCTTCTCCCCATATCCCCTGACTCCACTATTTTTAAGAGACCTATCTAGCTCTCTCTTGAAAGCATCCAGAGAACTTGCCTCCACCGCCCTCTGAGGCAGAGAATTCCACAGACTCACAACTCTCTGTGAGAAAAAGTGTTTCCTCGTCTCCGTTCTAAAGGGTTTACTCCTTATTCTTAAGCTGTGGCCCCTGGTTCTGGACTCCCCCAACATCGGGGACATGTTTCCTGCCTCTAGCGTGTCCAAACCCTTAACAATCTTATATGTTTCAATTAGATCCCTCTCATCCTTCTAAACTCCAGAGTGTACAAGCCCAGCTGCTCCATTCTCTCAGCATATTACAGTTCCTCCATCCCGGGAATTAACCTTGTAAACCTACGCTGCTTAATATTAATAATGTCCTTCCTCAAATTAAGGGACCAAAACTGCACACAATACTCCAGGTGTGGTCTCACTAGGGGTCTGTTCAACTGCAGAAGGACCTCTTTGTTCCTATATTTGATTCCTCTTGTTATAAAGGCCAACATGCCATTTGCTTTCTTCACTGCCTGCTGTACCTGCATGCTTACTTTCATAGACTAATGTACAATGACCCCCAGATCCCGTTGTACTTCCCCTTTTCCCAACTTGCTGCCATTTAGATAGTAATCTGCCTTCCTGTTTTTACTACCAAAGTGGATAACCTCACATTTATCCGCATTAAATTTCATCTGCCATGCATCTGCCCACTCCCCCAATCTGTCCAAGTCACCCTGCATTCTCATAGCATCCTCCTCACAGTTTACACTGCTACCCAGCTTTGTGTCATCTGCAAATTTGCTAATGTTACTTTGAATCCCTTCATCCAAACCATTGATGTATATTGTAAATAGCTGCGGTCCCAGCACCTATTTACCCCACTTGTCTCTGCCAGCCATTCTGAAAGGGACCCGTTAATCCCTACTCTTTGTTTCCTGTCTGCCAACCACTTCTCTATCCATGTCAGCACTCTACCCCCAATACCATGTGCCTTGATTTTGCCCACTAATCTCCAATGTGGGACCTTATCAAATGCTTTCTGAAAGTCCAGGTACACTACATCCACTGGCTCTCCCTTGTCCATTTTCCTAGTTACATCCTCAAAAAATTCCAGAGGATAAGTCAAGCATGATTTCCCATTCATAAATCCATGCTGACTCCGACCGATCCTGTTACTGCTATCCAAATGTGAGGCTATCTCATCTTTTATAATTGACTTCCCCACCTCCCATGTCAGGCTAACTGGTTTATAATTCCCTGTTTTCTCTCTCTCACCTTTCTTAAAAAGTGGGATAACATTAGCTTTCCTCCAATCCACAGGAACTGATCCAGAGTCTATAGAACATTGGAAAATTATCACCAATGCATCCACGATTTCTAGAGCCACTTCCTTAAGTATTTAAGAGGGAACTGCAGATGCTGGAGAATCGAAGGTTACACAAAAAAGCTGGAGAAACTCAGCGGGTGCAGCAGCATCTATGGAGCGAAGGAAATAGGCAACGTTTCGGGCCGAAACCCTTCTGGACCCACTTCCTTAAGTACCCTGGGATGCAGACCATCAAGCCCTGGGGATTTATTAGCCTTCATTCCCATCAGTTAGCAATGTTACAAAATTTTGAGATTTAAAAAATCAAGTCTGCAATTTATCCCATCAGATAAAGCATAACAATAAGTTTAATTTGACACCTAATTTGACACCTAATTCACTTTCATATCTCAAGTAATAAAAAAGTTATGGTTTCTGAATGAAATTTTCAGTTATCATAGATTGAAGCATTCTGAAACAAATATAAAATAATCTTACTTGGATGACCTGAAATTAAAGCATATAATTAGTTAGTTACCCAATTGTAGCTAATTTCAAACTTCAATTACTAGTCTAAACATCTATCCATTTCTTAATAAATGATTAACATTTTTAAATAGCCTAAGTGTCCAAATAATATTCACAAATAATTCACAATAAAACATCATTTTTAAATCTCATTTACATCAATTTATAGGCCAAATGGAAGGAATTTAGTGTTAATTTGCTGTAAATTAAAGTCAATTTAAATCGGCTTTCTAGTGGGTTCCTGTGAACGCGCTGGTTTAGAACGTTCACATTGCGCTGGATTTGTGCCCTCAAGTGCCCAGAAAAATACGGCGGGATATAAAGAGCCCAAAATGAGCTACTCGCTATAGAAAACGTTATATACAGCGTTATATACAAGCCCCATTTAATGTGAAAATAAGGTACATACCTTTAATTGTTTGCTTTATAAAACCCTGGGGCTGCGAGAGGTTGCGGAGTGAGAGAGTGATTTTTAAACTCCTATAAATATTATACAAGGCCATAAAAACTAATAATACCTTTTGCGACGGGGTCTTTCAGCGATTTTCCGTTAATGATTTACTAGGCTGAACATTTTCGATTGGAACAGCCTAGTATAAATCGCGTTTTAAACCCGCCCCCTCTAAACAGCGCCAAAATCACACACAAGGGGTGGGGCAGATGCTCAGCCACGATTCACGTACGTTTTGTAACATACCTACATCAGTCTATCAAACACATTTCCTGCCTAATGTGGATTTCCTTCAGTTCCTCTGTCACCCCAGATCCTCTGGCCTCTACTATATCGGGAAGATTGTTTGTGTCCTCCTTTGTGAAGACAGATCCAAAGGTCTGTTCAACTTATCTGCCATTTCCTCGCTCCCCATAATAAATACACCTTTTTCATCTTCAAGGTTCCAACTTTGGTCTTAACTAATTTTTTCCTCTTCACACACCTAAAGAAGCTTTTACTATCCTGCTTTATATTCTTGGCTAGCTTACCTTCGTACTACATCTTTTCTCCCCGTATTGTGTTTTTGGTTATCTTCTGTTGTTCATTAAACATTACACAATCCTTTTCCCCCCCCAGCAACAATCCGGTAACGGTCGTTGTGCTTGGTGTCCATTGTCACAACGACCGTAATCGGGGTCGGTAGCTCCATAAGTTAAACCACGGAGACTCCAAACCTCGACTGCTTTTCACAAACCCCAACGAGGTATCCTATGGTAGTTGCGATTTTTGTACGAGTTAATTATTTTTGTTATATTCACATTTAATAAATCAAACCTTCCGACGAATCATCGACCATCGATAACTCAAATCCATAAGATAATGTACCTATTTTTCTATCTATGGATATACAGGTAATTTGATTTTCGCTAATGGCTAGTTTACACGGGGCGACTTGACGCAAGATGTAGCCAGAGTGGAGTGGTCGTGGTCTAGCACGATATCACACGATATTAACGGGGGTAGAGTAAAGAGTTCCCACGGTACTCGGCAATTCTGTCATTTGTGCGAGTGACTTGTCCGTCTCCCGATCTTTCCCGAATGAACATCGTGGACTGTAGTGTAGTTAATCACGTGGCACACATGATGTTACTTTGTTGTCACACACTCTATTCGTATTTTTCACCCGAGCTCTTTAATGAGCTGAAGAATAATCTGTTTTTTTAGACAAATGTTGTTTGGTGTGATGCACCTTCTCTCAATATGTGCAAGAAGTCGTCTTTTTATTTTGTCAAATATAAATAAAGACTGTATCTCACATTGACCGTGATTATTGTGTTATTTTATGATCTACTGAGAGGTGAAACTTTCAGTCTGAAGAAACTTTCAGCCCGAAACGCCACCCGTTCCTTCTCTCCAGAGATGCTGCCTGTCCCGCTGAGTTGCTCCAAGCAACTGGTGTCTATCTTCAAAGGACTGACCAGGACTGCCTCTCTCTCTCTCTCTCTCTCTCTCTCTCTCTCTCTCTCTCCCCCTCCCTCTCTCTCACACAGGCATGAATGGAGGAACTCCGCGGGCCAGGCAGCATTTACGTTCCTTCTCTCCAGAGATGCTGCCTGTCCCGCTGAGTTGCTCCAAGCAACTGGTGTCTATCTTCAAAGGACTGACCAGGACTGCCTCTCTCTCTCTCTCTCTCTCTCTCTCTCTCCCTCTCTCTCTCTCACACAGGCATGAATCCATGAACTCCGTCATAAAAACAGCATCTACGGAGAGAAATTTTCTGCGAAACTTTATTCAAAACTCCCCTACACCCTCTCTCCCACCCCCCCCCCCCCCCCCCCCCCCCCCCACCCCAACCCCCACCCACACACGCGAATGCTGGAGAAACTCAGCGGAACGTTGTCTATTTCCTTCGTTCCATAGATGCTGCTGCACCCGCTGAGTTTCTCCAGCATTCGCGTGTGTGGGTGGGAGTGGGGGGGGTGAGGGGGGGGGGGGGAGAGGCTTGGAGCAACTCAGCGGGACAGGCAGCATCTCTGGAGAGAAGGAACGGGTGGCGTTTCGGGTCGAGAGCCTTCTTCACACTCTCCCTCCCTCACTCTCACACAGGCATGAATGGAGGAACTCCGCGGGCCAGGCAGCATGTACGTTCCTTCTCTCCAGAGATGCTGCCTGTCCCGCTGAGTTGCTCCAAGCAACTGGTGTCTATCTTCAAAGGACTGACCAGGACTGCCTCGCTCTCTCTCTCTCTCTCTCTCTCTCCCTCTCTCTCCGTAAATGCTGTCTGGCCCGCGGAGTTCATCCATTCACGCCTGTGTGAGAGGGAGGGAGAGAGAGAGAGAGACGCACACAAGGTGGATGCGAAATCTTACCTGCCTGTTTCAGTGACAGACACCCACCGCCAGTAAATGAAGACACCCCCATCTTTCAGACAAAAAGAGACACACTGACATTAATGAAATGCTTAGCTAGTTTTATTAGATTTGTATGTAAATAGCAAACTGGCTGGATTCACTCTATCCAACTTCCGGGTTCACCGTTGGCAGGAGTTCCCACGGTGACCGCAAGAGTTACTACCGATATCGCACGGGACACTTCGTTCATAAAATGTTGCAATGCTTAACCACAAGTGCACAAGACACTCTTGGACAAATTCAAACATGTTTGAATTTTCTCCCGAGTACCCAAGGTACACGATTACATGCCGTTAGCGCCACGGTGGTCCACGAATGCCGTATTGTTACCGCACGAGGTTCCCACGATGTCAAACTCTGGTTACCTCTTGCGTCAAGTCGCACTGTGAAAAGGGGGTTTAATAATGAAATGATTGTTTTCTGGGACACCAAACCTTTTAGTGTTCACCGCAACGTACGTTTGTGTATATGATGTGTAATGCGGATGGATGCAGTATTCTACTACACGATCTGGGGAATTAAGTGGAAACAGTGTTTGCAATTTTATTGTTCCATGTGGTATTCATAAACATAGAAAGGAATAAGAAATATGTGCAACTTACTGTGCCAACCAGGTCACTGGTGGACACCAAGCGACAACCGTTACACAAAATGTATTTGTGTATTCTGATGCCATTTTCAGAAACGCCATCAATATGCTATATTTTCTTATATTTTTTGTTGATACTATGTTAGTCATAAACCCGATAAAGTGCTTGTCAACTTTCTTTGAAGGGATTTGAAATGTCACCCCTTTGTGGCATTATTGTGTGCAGTATTGTAAAAACACACATATCCATGTGTCGATCCAAAAGCCTCTTAAACACCACTATTGTATCTGCCTCCACCACCACCCCTGGCAGCGCGTTCCAGGCATCCACCACCCTCTGTGTAAAAAAATCTGCCCAGCACATCTCCTGTGAACCGAGCCTCTTTCACCTTAAAGCTATGAGCTATTAGACATTTGCACCTGGGGAAAAATGTTCTGACTCTCTACCTCATCTATGTCTCTCATATTACATTCCTCTATCAAGTCTCACCTCAACCTCCAGCACCAATCCAAGTCTGTCCAACATCTCCTTGTATCTAATACCCCCTAATAAATCCTGGTCCTCACCTACAAAGCCCTCAACCACTTGGCCCCCCCTTATCTCACTGACCTCCTCTCCCCCTTGAAAAGCGCTATACAAATAAAATGTATTATTGTTATTATTATTAATAGTGATGTTTAAGAATAAGGGGTCGGCCATTTAGAACGGTGACGAGAAAACACTTTTTCACACAGAGAGTTGTGAGTCTGTGGAATTCTCTGCCTCAGAGGGCGGTGGAGGCCGGTTCTCTGGATACTTTCACGAGAGAGCTATATAGGGCTCTTAAAGATAGCGGAGTCAGGGGATATGGGTGGAAGGCAGGAACAGGGGTACTGATTAGGGATGATCAGCTATGAACACATTGAATGGCGGTGCTGGCTAGAAGGGCCGAATGGCCTACTCCTGCACTTATTGTCTATTGTCTGATGTCTATAATCCAGGCATCATTCTTGTAATGTGCAGGAATGAACTGCAGATGCTGGTTTACGCCAAAGATAGATACAAAATGCTGGAGTAACTCAGCAGGACAGGCAGCATCTCTGGGGAGAAGGAATGGGAGACGTTTCGAGTCGAGACAACTTCTTCAGACCTGAAGGAGGGTCTCGGCCCAGAAACGTCACCCATTCTTTCTATCCTGAGATGCTGCCTGTTCCGCTGAGTTACTCCAGCATTTTGTGTCTATCATCATTCTGGTAAACATACTCTGCACCCTCTCCAAAGCCTCCACATCTTTACATTACTGCGAAGAACGGAACTGCATACAATGCCCCAAATGGCCCTTCTCAATGTCCCGTCCAGTGAAGCCAAGCACACCATGTGCCTGCCTTCATCCTCGATGATAATGTTTCTGTTTTATTATGTTTCTGTTTTAACGTTCCTGTTTTATTGTGCGGGGCTGATAGATCACTAATTTTCTGTGCAAAAGATCACAGATTACTGTTGTATTATGCAAGACCTCAAAGGCGACTCAAACACCTTGCAAAATACCACACTATTGATTTATGAAAGAAAGGCTTATAGATTACTGATTAATGGTCGAAACTCTTCCAGCAACAGATTTGTGACCATTGATTCCTTATTTGTGATACGACAGCTCAGAGTTTTCTGACAGAGCAGCACAGGACTTACAGATTTGTGATGTGAATCCTCACACAATCGTGATTTGTGAGCAAAACCTGGCAGATTTTGGTTTATGAGGACGGATTACAGAAAACTGCATTTGTGCAGGTTTTGCCTGAATCATTTGAAGTAATAAAACTGAAGGAAATGTCACCTTGGGACAAATGTGATGAGAATGGGAATGACTAATCCAGTGAACAGGATGCCACTGAATGTGGGTCATTGGAGACAAGGCACAGAAACTGGCCCTTCGGCCCAACTCATCCATGCTGACCAAGAGGTCCCCTCTAAGCTAGTCCTATTTGTCCATGTTTGGTCCATATCCCTCAAAACCTTCCCTATTGATGTACCCGTCCAAGTGTTTAAATGCAGTTTATAGTATCTGCCTCAACTACCTCCTCTGGCAGAAGACACAAAGTGTTGGAATAACTCAGCAGGTCAGGCAGCATCCGTGGAGAACATGGATAGGTGACGTTTCACGGAGTGCTGGAGTAACTCAGCGGGTCAGGCAGCATCTGTGGAGAACATGGATAGGTGACGTTTCACAGAGTGTTGGAGTAACTCAGCGGGTCAGGCAGCATCTGTGGAGAACATGGATAGGTGACGTTTCACAGAGTGTTGGAGTAACTCAGCGGGTCAGGCAGCATCGTGGAGAACATGGATAGGTGACGTTTCACAGAGTACTGGAGTAACTCAGCGGGTCATTCCTTCTCTCCAGAGATGCTGCCTGGCCCGCTGAGTTACTCCAGCATTTTGTGTCTACCTTCGATTTTACCAGCCTCTGCAGTTCTTTCTTACCACCACTGACTCAAGAACAGCTTCTACTCCAGTTATTAAACTCTTAAATGGACCTCTCATGGACCTCTCATTTGCTAAGGATGAATTTTCAATCTTACAATATGCCTCTTTGCGGCCCGTGCATTTTTTTTGTAACCTGTGGCTGTAACATGGACCTTGCACATTGATGCAATCAGAAATAAATCCCATCAACGCCACTACAGATGCTCCCGATTTACGATGCTTCAACTTACGATATTTCGACTTTACGATCGGCAAACGCCGGGCAACGGCAGCGAGCCGCAGCTCAATTCCGGTCACGTGATCACATTGCATTAAACGCGTTTTCGACTTCCGATATTTTCGATTTACAATAGGTTTATCGGAACGTAGCCCCATCGTGGGTCGAGGAACAGCTGTAGTTCCTTAAACCCCCTTTTCACGGGGCGACTTGACGCAAGAGGCAACCAGAGTTTAACATCGTGGGAACCTTGTGTGGTAACAGTACGGCATTCGTGGACCACCGTGGCGCTAACGGCAGGTAATCATGTAACTTGGGTACTCGGGAGAAAATTCAAACATGTTTGAATTTGTCCAAGAGTGACTTGTATACTTGTGGTTGAGCATTGCAACATTTTACGAACGTAGTGGCCAGTGCGATATCCGTAGTAACTCTTGCGGTCACCGTGGGAACTCCTGCGGACGGTGAACCCGGAAGTTGGATAGAGTGAATCCAGCCAGTTTGCTATTTACATACAAATCTAATAAAACTAGCTAACAAGCATTTCATTAATGTCAGTGTGTCTCTTTTTGTCTGAAAGCAGTTTCTAACTGGAGGAACTCCGCGGGCCAGGCAGCATCTACGGAGGGAAATTGACAGGCGAGCCTTTCCTCAGGCTGCCTTATCTCTCTACCCCCCCCCCCCCCCCCCCCCCCCCCCCCCTCCCCCCCCCCACCCCACCCACACACACAATGCTGGAGAAACTCAGCGGGTGCAGCAGCATCTATGGAACGAAGGAAATAGGCAACGTTTCGGCCCGAAAAGTTGCTTATTTCTTGTGTATGTGTCAGAAGGAACAGCAGATGCCGGTTTAAAGAGAATGAGTAACTCGACGGTAGGCAGCATCTTTGGGGAGAAGGAATGGGTGACATTTCGGGTCGAGACCCTTCTGATATGCTGCTTCGCTGAGCTACATGTTGTGTCTATCTTCGAGCATCTGCAGGGGCCGAACCCGATTGAAAGATGAGAGGCTGGGCGTAGAAATCATTAAATGAATTAAATAACTACATATTTACTACGGGAGCAGGGATGGGTGTCCCTGTCACTGAAACAGGCAGTTTTGAGACTTTTAATTACAGCGGGAAACCTTTCGTTTCCCAGGGGGTCGGGACGGGACTGGAGTTGGGAGGGAAATGTGGGGGAGTCTCTCTTCATCTCTCTCTCTAGGTGAGATTTCGCATCCACCTTGTGTGTGCGTCTCTCTCTCTCTCTCTCTCTCCCTCCCTCCCTCTCACACAGGCATGAATGGAGGAACTCTGCGGGCCAGGCAACATTTACGGAGGGAAATGGACAGGCGACCCATTCTTCAGGCCGCCTTATGTCTCTCTCCCCCCCCAACTCCCACCCACACACGCGAATGCTGGAGAAACTCCGCGGGTGCAGCAGCATCTATGCAACGTTTCGGCCTCGCTGCACCCGCTGAGTTTCTCCAGCATTCGTGTGTGTGGGTGGGAGTTGGGGTGAGGGGGGGGGGAGAGAGAGACATAAGGCAGCCTGAAGAATGGGTCGCCTGTCCATTTCCCTCCGTAGATGCTGCCTGGTCCGCGGAGTTCATCCATTCATGCCTGTGTGAGAGGGAGGGAGGGAGAGAGAGAGAGAGAGAGAGAGAGGGGCAGTCCTGGTCAGTCCTTTGAAGATAGACACCAGTTGCTTGGAGCAACTCGACGGGACAGGCAGCATCTCTGGTGAGAAGGAACGGGTGGCGTTTCGGGTCGAGAGCCTTCTTCAGACTGAAAGTTTCACCTCTCAGTAGATCATAAAATAACACAATCATCACGGTCAATGTGAGATACAGTCTTTATTCATATTTGACAAAATAAAAAGACGACTTCTTGCACATATTGAGAGAAGGTGCATCACACCAAACAACATTTGTCTAAAAAAACACAGATTATTCTTCAGCTCATTAAAGAGCTCGGGTGAAAAAAACCAATATAGTGTGTGACAACAAAGTAACACCATTTGTGCCACGTGATTAACTACACTACAGTCCACGATGTTCATTCACGATTAACGGGAAAGATCGGGAGACGGACAAGTCACTCGCACAAATGACAGAATTGCAGAGTACCGTGGGAACTCTTTACTCTACCCCCGTTATATCGTGTGATATCGTGCTAGACCACGACCACTCCACTCTGGCTACATCTTGCGTCAAGTCGCCCCGTGAAAAAGGGCTATTAGCAGATTGAGGAAATTCGATATGTCAACGAATGATCTCTTGAACTCTGCAAGTGTACAGTCGAGAGCATCTTGACTGGTTGCATCACAGCCTGGCTCAGTAACTCGAACGCCCAGGAACCAAGAAGACTGCAGAAAGTGGTGAACACTGCCCACAGTGCATCACGGGGACTGACCTCCCCACCATCAAGATTCAAGATTCAAGAGAGTTTATTGTCATGTGTCCCAGATAGGACAATGAAATACTTGCTTTGCTTCAGCACAACACAATATAGTAGGCATGAATACAGAACAGATCAGTGTCTGAAGAAGGGTTTCGGCCCAAAACATTGCCTATTTCCTTCTCTCCAAAGATGCTGTTGCACCCGCTGTTTCTCCAGCATTTTTGCCTACTGTCCATATACCATTATATAAATATATACACACATGAATAAATAAACAGATAAAGTGCAAATAACCAGATAATGGGCTATGAATGTTCAGAGTTTTGTGTGAATTGAGTTTAATTGCCTGATGGCTGTGGGGAAGTAGCTATTCCTGAACCTAGACGTTGCAGTCTTCAGGCTCCTGTACCTTCTACCTGAAGGTAGAGGGAGATGAGTGTGTGGCCAGGATGGTGTGGGTCCTTGATGATGCTGCCAGCCTTTTTGAGGCACTGACTGCAATTGATCCTCTTAATGGAAGGGAGGTCAAAGCCGATGATGGACTGGGCAGTGTTTACCACTTTTTGTAGTCTTTTCCGCTCCAGGGCACTCAAGTTGCCGAACCAAGGCACGATGCAACCGGTCAGCATGCTCTCTACTGTACACCTGTAGAAGTTAGAGAGAGTCCTCCTTGACAAACCGACTCTCCGTAATCTTCTCAGGAAGTAGAGGTGAAGTAGAGGAAGAAGAAGGGATCTACAGGAGTCGCTGCCTCAAATCGGCAGCCAGCATCGCCAGAGACCCACACCACCCTGGCCACGCACTCATTTCACTCCTGCCATCGGGCAGAAGGTACAGGAGCCTGAAAACTGTAACACCCAGGTTCAGGAGCAGCTTCATCCTGATCCGTGGTACTGCTGCATGTAAGAATTTAATTGCTCAATTTTGGGACATATGACAATAAAATCATCTTGACTTGACTCTCTTGACCATGCCAGGCGCGTTTCAGATAACCATCGCCATCTGCTTGTAAATGGTGCCACTCAATACTGGTCAATTTCTCCTCTCTCACTGTAAACTTGTGCCTCCTTGTCATCCCTTGAATCTTTCCGAAGGCATTCCCAGGATAATGTAATCCAGGTCCTCGTGTAACGCATTAAAAGCAGCATTGCACGGGCAACAAAGTCATTCCCTGCATGTCCCATGTGCAAATCACAACTGGGCAGCAGTGGGGACTCAGCACGAAGATCTGAGAGATACATTTGCCTAATTCTGGACTTGCCGGTAAAAGTGCTTCAATGTGGTTACAGACAGACTCAAATAATCATAGGGCGGCAGAGCTGCCAGAGCCGCTGTCTCACAGCACCCTAGACCTGGGTTGGAACCTGTCCTCAGATGCTGTCTGTGTGGAGTTTGCATGTTCTCCCTGTGACCGCATGCGTTTCCTGCGGGTGCTCTGATCGTTAGGGCAAGTGGATTAATGGCCTCTGTACAATTGCCCTCGGCATCATAGAGTCATTAGCGTAGGAACCGGCCCACCCACACTCGTCCCACCTGCCAGCGTTTGCCCATATCCCTCTAAGCCTGTCCTATCCATGTACCTGTCTGATTGTTTCCTCAACGCTGTGTTAGTAGCTAGTGTGTAGAGAGGTGATGAAAAAGTGAGATTAAATAGGCGTGAACTCGGTGGGCCGAAGGGCCTGTTTCCATGCTGTAAACTAGGGTGGGAGATTGCAACCTTCACATGGTCCGCCCTGTTTCGATGAATGCAATCAACCTGGCGTGCACAATTAAATTAGATCAAATAGAACAAGTTGTCCCACAACTTTAGGCTTAGCATGCCATACGCAAGAAGAAGAAGAAGAACTCTAAACTAAACTAAAAACAACAAAGCTACTATTGATTGAGCTTCACAGCAGCCATTGAGAATAGAGTTGATGCCATCGGAAAGAAGATACAGGACCATGACCTCCAGCTTCAGGAACAGCTTCTTCCCAGCAACATCAGGCTCTTAATCACAACAAACACCAACTAAACTACGGACTACGAACTGTCCTAGTAGCAACTGGGGACTTTAGGCTTTTGTTTTGCACCAATGTGTTTTTTTCATTTATTGAACATTTTTTGGATTATTATGATGTCTATGAGTACTGTGTTTACAGGCCTGTTATGCAACTGCAGGTACCTATAAGTAGCTGCTTGCAGTGTAGCTTCTGGCAGTGTATCTGTTGCAGTGTATCTACTGCTTGCTGCTGCAGGCGCTGACGGTGGCTGCCACGGTGTACTGCTCCTTGCTGTTGCACCAAGGCAAATTCCTTGTATGTGAATACTTGGCCAATAAACTCATTCATTCATTCATTCATTCAAGATGAGAGGGGGGATGTTCAATGGAGATGTGCAGGGCGAGTGTTTTCCAGAGGTAGGTGGGGGCCCCGGAACACATTGCCTGTAGTAGTGGTGGAGGCTGATATCATATGACATTTAAGGAACTTTTAGATCGGCATATGGAAGTGCAGTGAATGGAGAGATATGGATCACGTGCAGATCCATATCAGATCAGAATTATCCGACTATTTTTGGTATAAATCGGCATATGCAGTCCCTTCTACGTATCTTTAATTGGACTTTAACTTATTCGCTTTATCCGGGATCTGTACACTGTGGTCGGCTTGATTGTAATCATGTATAGTCTTTCCGCTGACTGGACAGCATGCTGTACCTTGGTACACGTGACAATAACAAACAAAACTAAAAAACTCTGTCAGATTAGAGTGACATGATTTCTCATGGTCCAAGCCATGCTGAATATCCCTCATCAGTCCCTGCTCCATTGATGCTGACTGGAGCATGTCCTCCACTGTACTTCCTGAAGATAATAACTATCTCCTTTGTCTTGCTGACATTGACGGAGAGAGGTTATTGTCCTGACAACATGGCACTAAATTCTCCAGCTCATTCCCGTACTCCATCTCGCCATTCAACAATAAAGTGCAGGAGTAGGCCATTCGGCCCTTCGAGCCAGCACCGCCATTCACTGTGATCATGGCTGACCATCCACAATCAGTACCCCGTTCCTGCCTTCTCCCCATATCCGCTGACTCCGCTATCTTTAACAGCTCTATCTAAATCTCTCTTGAAAGCATCCAGAGAATTAGCCTCCACCGCCCTCTGAGGCAGAGAATTCCACAGATTCTCTACCCTCTGTGTGAAAAGGTTTTTCCTCATCTCCATTCTATTGTTTGCAGGCAGATGAGATCAGTTTGGCCAGGGTCATGCTCAGCACAGACTTTGTGGGCCGAAGGGCCCGTTGCTGTACTGCGGGATTCTATTGTAGAAACACAAAAAGAAACATAGAAACATAGGTGCAGGAGGAGGCCATTCGGCCCTTCGCGGCAGCACTGCCATTCTTAAGCAGTGGTCCCTGGTTCTGGACTCTCCCAACATCGGGAACATGTTTCCTGCCTCTAGCGTGTCCAAACCCTTAATAATCTTATATGTTTCAATAAGATCCCCTCCCATCCTTCTAAATTCCAGTATAAAAGCCCAGCCGCTCCATTCTTTCATCATATGACAGTCCCGCCATCCCGGGAATTAACCTTGTGAACCTACGCTGTGCTCCCTCAATAGCAAGAATTGTCAATTCCTCACATTTGGAGACCAAAACTGCACACACTATTCCAGGTGTGGTTTCACTAGGGCCCTGTACAACTGCAGAAGGACTTCTTTGCTCCTATACTCAACTCCTCTTGTTATGAAGGCCAACGTGCCATTCGCTTTCTTCACTCTTGACCCTTGACTATATAAATGAAGCTATTCCACGCGTTAATCGCGGCTTAGCTTCAGGGAAAGCAACCAACTATTTTCCGATGGCAAACCTTGTCCTCTGGATTTTAAATGGGCATCGAATCCACTGCTGCTGGTAAACTGATGAAGTCTGTTGTTGGTGTGAGACTGCAGTCCACATGCCGACGGAGACTGTAAAGGGTTTCTAGGCAACTGCTGCAAACAAGCTTATTTTGTGCAGTTACACAATTACAACACGCAATCAATACAAATGATTTCTCATCGTGTGGGGCTTGCTTTCTTTGCTTTTCCAATTGCACCCCAGTTAAAAGCAATTTTGCATGGCACGAATCTTTGAGAATGAAATTTACAGATGGGTTCAAACGGAATCGGCTCTTCAATTAGTGGTGATTGTAACACAGGAGGACAATCATGGGAGTGAATGTTGACCAGGCTGGGAGACTCTCTGTTGTGCCGGGCTGCCGTCTATCCTGGCGGTGTGCAGCACAGCACTGCAATGCGGCGCTGCGACTGTTTAATCCTCAAGGCAACTCAACTCTTCGCAGCGAGAGCAGCAGATTGCGGGACCTTGGGGACAACAGCTGACACCGTTGCATGCTGTCAGGCCACCAAAAAACGGCAGCAGAAGAGGAAAGGCTTCAGATTAATTTGCAGGCTGATCTCTTCTTGCTGCTACTCTCTCTTCCCCCCCAAGTGTGGACCTGGCAGTGACTTCAATGCCCCATCTCCTCGGCAAATGTAAAAAAAACTGCAACCGTGCAAAACGTTAACCTTCCCCGAACATCTACTTGGTTGCGGTTGAACGGGCAAACTCAATAGATGCGGCCATCAATAGGACATTGAACGATGTGCAACCTGCGAGGAGGGGGGGGGGGGGGGGTCTGTTCAAAGGGGAAGGTAGACAAAAAACGCTGGAGAAACTCAGCGGGTGAGGCAGCATCTATGGATAGAAGGAATAGGCGATGTTTAGGGTCGACCCGAAACGTCGCCCCTCTTCCTTCTCTCCATAGATGCTGCCTCACCCGCTTAGTTTCTCCAGCATTTTTTGTCTACCTTCGATTTTTCCAGCATCTGCAGTTCTTTCTTAAACTGTTCAAAGGGGAGGACTGTTTCCCTTTTTTTCATATCGGGAAAGGAAGATTGTTTTGTTTACTTTTGTGCAAATCAGATATTCATTCCCGGGGGCAGTGATAGCAGTTTGTGAAGAGATATCACTGAGGGTGGACACCATGCTGTGCATTATAAATATCTCAGCAAACACTTAAAATAGGTCAGCTGGGGAAAGTTTCAGCTCTTGAACTGAGACTGTCATATGCTGAGAGAATGGAGCGGCTGGGCTTGTACACTCTGGAATTTAGAAGGATGAGAGGGCATCTTATTGGAAACATTATTAATTATTATTAAACATATAAGATTGTTAGGGGCTTGGACACGCTAGAGGCAGGAAACATGTTCCCGATGTTGGGGGAGTCCAGAACAAGGGGCCTCAGTTTAAGAATAAGGGATAAGCCATTTAGAATGGAGAAGAGAAAACACTTTTTCACACAGTGTGAGTCTGTGAAATTCTCTGTCTCAGAGGGCAGTGGAGGGATACTTTCAAGAGAGAGCTAGATAGGGCTCTTAAAAATAGCGGAGTCAGGGGATATGGGGAGAAGGCAGGAACGGGGTACTGATTGTGGATGATCAGCCATGATCATATTGAATGGCGGTGCTGGCTCGAAGGGCCGAATGGCCTACTCCTGCACCGGTTGTCTATTGTCTATTGTCAAAGTCCGCTCTATGATAGTCCGAGGGTCACCAATGAGGTAGACAGTAGTTCAGGGCATAGAAACATAGAAAATAGTTGCAGGAGTAGGCCATTCGGCCCTTTGTGCCAGCACCACCATTCAGTGTGATCTTGGCTGATTACCTATTGTCTATTGTCACTTTCTAACATAATATTTAATTGCACCAGAGAATAAAACTTGTGCAGTTATTTAGTTTAATATAGCAAACAATGCCGGAAAAATGTGACCAGAGAATTATATTTTCAGCTGTTGAATCTATGCAAAATCTGCTCAGCGGCAACATTTATTTGACAGAGTAACTCTAGAATGTTTCCACCACTGATTTTAGTCGTTGCCGAGAATGCAGCAATGAGCAGGTTCGCCGACTGCAGTCATCAACACAGCTTTAAGTTCACTGTCTGCGAGGCAAGTGAAGTCAAATACCTTGGTCACTTTGGAGAGGGGGGGGGGGTGGTGTGGTAATGCAGTCTATTCTGGATATCAACTGATGAATATGCTGGTTAGTCACGGGTCGATGGAAAAGCTCACAAAACGCAGGAAGGTTTGTAGCCGACACAGACCAGACTCCCAGCCATTGACTCCATCTCCATTTCACACTGCCTCCAAAAGGCAGCCAACGTAATCAAAGACTTGTCCCTGTCCCACCCTGGTCCTTCCATAAGCTAGGTTACTGTCCGATTCACCTGAACTCTGGCGCTACAATGTTGAGAATTATATTCTGCACTGTGTATCTTCCCCTTTGTTCTATCTAGTGTACTGGAGTTTGCCTTGATTATAGTTATGCATTGTATTATTGAGCAGGCTATTATAGGTTGAGCAGGCTGGGACTCTAATCCTTGGAGCGCAGGTGTAAATAGAAACAAAGACAATAGGTGCAGGAGTAGGCCATTCGGCCCTTCGAGCCAGCACCACCATTCAATATGATCATGGCTGATCATCCAACTCAGTATCCTGTACCTGCCTTCTCTCCATACCCCCTGATCCCTTTAGCCACAAGGGCCACATCTAACTCCCTCTTAAATATAGCCAATTAACTGGTCTCAACTACCTTCTGTGGCAGAGAATTCCAAAGATTCACCACTCTCTGTGTGAAAAATGTTTTCCTCATCTCGGGTCCCTTATCCTTAAACTGTGATCCCTTGTTCTGGACTAATGGGCTAATAACGGGAAAAAAGCTTATACTTAAATTCTGGAAAAACGCTCCTATACCAACAATAAATATGTGGATTTCAAACATGTTTGAAACATTACACCTGGAAGATATGAGACTCCTCCTTGCAGATAAATCAGACCACTTCCAAAAGACGTGGTCTGCATTTATCGACTTACTGCAAGTATAAGACGCATCAGTACTTCAAAAAAAGAAATGGTTTCAGGATCTGGTAAAGGGGGGATGAAAAATACGAAGTTGGTATATCCCTTTTGCACGGTTTTCATAATAGAGCTTTTGTTTCTTTTTCTTTCTTTCTTTTCTACGGTCTATTTCTTAACTTTTTTCCCTAACTTGTTTAATGGGGGTTTTTTTTTTTTTATCACTCTTTTACACTAACACAACTCTCTCTCACTTTCTCTACTTTATTTATTTCTATCTTTCCTTAAAGCCTAAAAAGTGAAGGGTACAATAAATGTAATAAGATATGTGGCTTGTACTACTGTAATTTACTGTACTTCTAATAAATAAAAATATTTAAAAATTAAAAAAAATTTTTTAATTGGCATTGGTAAATTGGCCCTAGTGTGTGTAGGCAATGGATGGATGAGAAAGTGGAATAACATAGAACTAGTGTCAACGGGCGATCGTTGGTCCATGGAGACGCGGTGGGCCGAGGGGCCTGTTTCCAGGCACAGTAAAAAAAAATTAAGTTCCTGGCCCTGCGTTTCTGTCCTTTACCCAGCACAATGATGTAATCGGGAAAGCCCATCAACGCCTCTGCTTCGTTGGAAGATTGAGAAGAATCAGTAGGTCAACGAATACACTCTTGAACATCTACAGGTATTCGGTAGAAAGCTTGTGGTCTGGTGGTCTCTCCAGGTTCAAGAACAGCTTCTTTCCAACAACTATCAGGCTTTTGAAGACTAAAATACTGACTAAATTATGAACTACAATTGTATTGATTGCACTGAAGACTTTTGGGGATTTTAATTTATTGATTTTTTTTCCCATTTATTATGTTCTCTACAGACTACTGCACTATTGAAAGCATTTTATCAGGATGCATCACAGCCTGGTTTGGAAACAGCTCCATCCAAGACCTGTGGTGTGCGGTAGAGTTGCTGCCTCGCAGCGCCAGAGACCCAGCATCCATTCTGACGACTGGTGCTGCCTGTACGGAGTCTGTACGTTCCCCCCACGACCACGCAGGTTCTCTCCGGGTGCTCCGGTTTCCTCCCACACTCCAAAGATGTGCAGGTTTGACGGAAGGAACTGCAGATACTGGTTTACACCGAAGATAGACACAAAATGCTGGAGGAATTCGGCATTTCTGGAGATGAGGAATCGGTACGTTTCAGGTCGAGACCTTGGCTTCGGTAAATTGGCCCCAGTGTGTAGGATAGTGCTAGTGTACGGGGATGGCTGGTCGGCGTGGACTCGGTTGGCCAAAGGGCTTGTGTCAGCGCTGTATCTCTGAACTAAATCCTGGCAGCATGGTTGTAAATCCTCTCTGCACTCTTTCCAGCTGAATGACAGTGGTTTCTGTAACCACTAGTGCCCCGTTTCCAAACGGGCAGTCTAGGCTTCGTCCACAGCCATCTGTGGAAGGGGTTGTCTGACACTGCGCTGCAGTCCAAGTGCCGTATAATGGGACCGAGGACCAGCTCCCATTCTCTATCTAGGGCAGCCACAGGCACCGCCTCTTTAGTTTAGTTTACAGGTACAGTGGAGAAACAGGAGCTTTGGCTCACTGTATCCGCACCGACCAGCGATCCTCACACATTAACCTGATCCCACACACACGAGGGACAATTTTAACATGTACCTGTTCAAATGTCTCTTAAACGTTATGATATTCCATTTGTTAAAAGGGTAGTGACGAAAAGACACAAAAACAGGAAAGTAGATTATTATCTGAATGGTGGCCGATTAGGAAAGGGGGAGATGCAACGAGACCTGGGTGTCATGGTACACCAGTCATTAAAAGTAGGCATGCAGGTGCAGCAGGCAGTGAAGAAGGCGAATGGTATGTTAGCATTCATAGCAAAAGGATTTGAGTATAGGAGCAGGGAGGTTCTACTGCAGTTGTACAGGGTCTTGGTGAGACCACACCTGGGGTATTGCGCACAGTTTTGGTTTCCTAATCTGAGGAAAGACATTATTGCCATAGAGGGAGTACAGAGAAGGTTCACCAGACTGATTCCTGGGATGTCAGGACTTTCATATGAAGAAAGACTGGATAGGCTCGGTTTGTACTCGCTAGAATTTAGAAGATTGAGGGGGGATCTTATAGAAACTTACAAAATTCTTAAGGGGTTGGACAGGCTAGATGCAGGATTGTTCCCGATGTTGGGGAAGTCCAGAACAAGGGGTCATAGTTTAAGGATAAGGGGGAAATCTTTTAGGACCGAGATGAGGAAAACTTTTTTCACACAGAGAGTGGTGAATCTGTGGAATTCTCTGCCGTAGAAGGTAGTTGAGGCCAGTTCATTGGCTATATTTAAGAGGGAGTTAGATGTGGCCCTTGTGGCTAAAGGGATCAAGGGGTATGGAGAGAAGGCAGGAACAGGATACTGAGTTGGATGATTAGCCATGATCATATTGAATGGCGGTGCAGGCTCGAAGGGCCGAATGGCCTACGCCTGCACCTATTTTCTATGTTTCTATGAACTGCAGATGCACAGAGTAGGGGAATCGAGAACCAGTGGACATGGGTTTAAGGTGAGAGGGCAAAGATTAAATAGGGAACAATGGGCGACGTTTTCACTCAGAGGGGAGTGGGTAAATGGAACGAGCTGCCAGAGGAGGTAGTTGAGGCTGGGACTATCATAACATTTGAAAGTCACTTGGACGGGTACATAGAGGGAGACAATAGACAATAGACAATAGGTGCAGGAGTAGGCCATTTGGCCCTTCAAGCCAGCACCGCCATTCAATGTGATCATGGCTGATCATCCCTTCAGTACCCCGTTCCTGCCTTCTCCCCATATCCCCTGACTCCGCTATCTTTAAGAGCCCTATCTAGCTCTCTCTTGACAGACACAAAAAGCTGGAGTAACTCAGCAGGACAGGCAGCATCTCTGGAGAGAAGGAATTGGTGATGTTTCGGGTCGAGACCCTTCTACATAGAGGGATATGGGCAAAACGCAGACAAATGGGACTAGCTTAGATGGGACATCTTGGTGGGGGTGAACGGATTGAGCCAAAGGGCCTGTTCCCTGCTGTATGTCTCAGACGAGAGTAGATACAAGGAACTGCAGAAGGTACACAAAAAAGTTGGAGAAACTCAGCGGGTGCAGCAGCATCTATGGAGCGAAGGAAAAAGGCAACATTTCGGGCCGAAACCCTTCTTCAGACTGGGTGGGGGTGGGGGGGCGGGGAGAAGAAAGGAAAAAGGAGGAGGAGCCCGAAGGCTGGGGGACGGGAGGAGACAGCAGGAGGGCTGAGGAAACGGAGGAGACAGCAAGGACTCACAAAATTGGGAGAATTCAATGTTCATGCCCCCAGGATGCAGACTCCCCAAGCGGAATATGAACTGCAGATACTGGTTTACAAAAAAAAGTGCTGGAGTAACTCAGCTAGTCAAGCAGCATCTCTGGAGGAGATGCCGACTAACGGTCACTTCTTCATACTAGTTCTACGTTATCCCACACACACTCAGAGCATTTACAGAGGCCAATTAACCTACAAACCCATGCACCTTTGGAATGTGAGAAGAAAGCGGAGCTACCAGTTACAGGGAGAACCTGCAAACTCCACACAGACAGCACCCGAGGTCAGGATCAAACCTGGATCTCCGGCATTGTGAGGCAGCGGCTCTACCAGCTGCGCCTCTGTACCGCCATGTAAGTAAGGGGGGGAGGGGGGGCGGAGAAAGCCGGAAGAGAGGGGGCAGTGGGTTAAACCGGCCTCCACCACCCTCTGAGGCAGAGAATTCCACAGACTCACAACTCTCTGTGAGAAAAAGTGTTTCCTCGTCTCCGTTCTAAATGGCTTCCCCCTTATTCTTAAACTGTGGCCCCTGGTTCTGGACTCCCCCAACATCAGGAACATGTTTCATGCCTCCAGCGTGTCCAAGCCCTTAACAATCTTATATGTTTCCATAAGATCCCCCTCTCATCCTTCTAAACTCCAGAGTGTACAAGCCGAGCTGCTTCATTCTCTCAGCACATGACAGCCCCGCCATCCTGGGAATTAACCTGGTGAACCTATGCTGCACTCCCTCAATAGCCCAGGACAGAAAGATCGGTGTAGGAATAGGAAGGGGAGTTAAAATGGTTCACGACTGGGAGATCCAACAGTGACTAAAATCCTGTGTGCAATTATAAACTGAATAGGAGAGGCCAGCTTGCTGTTTGACGATTGTCATTTTAAAATATATTAATAGTACCAATCCTGAAGCATACTATATATCTGATCTAGGGTAGACACAAAATGCTGCAGTAACTCAGCGGGTGAGACAGGGAGAGAAGGAATGGCCGGCGTTTCGGGTCGAGACCCTTCTTCAGACTGATGTCAGGGGAGGGGGCGGGACAAAGATAAAATGTAGTCTCAGCGAGACTCCTTGCGGGCACCCGAAATCACCCCGATCCTGGCCTCTCTCCACTGGCTCCCTGTGCGGTTCCGAATAAATTTCAAGCTCCTTCTTTATGTTTACAAAGCCCTTAACGGGCTTGCCCCCTCCTACATCAAAAGTTTGCTTACCCACCACACCACCTCCAGGTCCCTCAGATCAGCCGACTTGGGGTTACTGAACATCCCGCGGTCTAGGCATAAGCTCAGGGGCGGCCGCGCCATTGCGGTTGCAGCTCCTAGTCTGTGGAACAGCATCCCTCTTCCCATCAGAACTGCCCCCTCCATCGACTCCTTTAAGTCGAGACTTAAAACTCATCTTTACTCTCAAGCCTTTCTTGACGTCCTCTGAGGGAGGGCTGTATGTATGTATTTATGTATGTACTTAATCTATAAACCACTGTTGTATGACGTTAGTACCTCCACCAATGTAAAGCACTTTGGTCAACAAGAGTTGTTTAAATGTGCTATAGAAATAAAAGTGACTTGACTTGACTAGTCGGAGACTAGTAAGACTGGTGGGAGAACTGGGAAAGGGGAGGGGATGGAGAGGGAAAGCAAGGGCTAATTGAAGTTTGAGAAGTCGATGTTCATACCGCTGGGGTGTAAACTGCCCAAGCGAAATATGAGGACAGAAAGGACAGATTGGGAATGGGAGGGGGAGTTGAAGTGCTGAGCCACCGGAAGATCAAGTAGGTTAAGGCAGACTGAGCGGAGGTGTACAGTGAAACGATCGCCGAGCCTGCGAATGGTCTCACCGATGTAGAGAAGTTGGCACCTGGAACAGCGTGTACAGTAGATGAGGTTGTAGGAGGCGCAAGTGAACCACTGCCTCACCTGGAAAGATTGTTTGGATCCTTGGATGGAGTCGAGGGGGGACTTAAAGGGACGGGTGTTGCATCTTTTTTACAGTTGCATTAATTTACAGTTAAGCTCTATTCACCCGAACATAGCACATGTCAATCTTTTATGTGTACATATGTATATGCCGATGTACATAGATCAATATATCCTCATTTGTATATATTGTTTTAATCAGCATTTTACTACTTTGCACTCTGATTAGATGCTAAACTGCATTTTGTTGTACCTGTACTTGTATTTGTGCAATGTGCCATGACAATAATGTTGAATTTAACGGTCTCTGTGGAAAGGGGTGGAGATGGGAAGATGTGGCCAGTTGTGGGATCCAGTTGGAGGTGGCGAAAATGTTGGAGGATTATGTGCTGTATGCGACGGCTGATGGGGTGGAAGTTGAGGACAAGGGGGACTCTATCCTTGTTACGAATGGTGGGAGGGGAAGTAAGAGCGGAGCTGCGGGATCTCGTATATCTGATCTGACTGGATAACATGCGAAACAACGCTTTTCTCTGTACCTCGGCACATGTGACAATAATACACCTAAACCTCACCCCAACCTTAAGTAGCACAGATCCATAATCACATTTAATCTTGGTTGGCATGGGCGAGATGGGCCGAAGGGCTGGTTTCCATGTTGTATGTCTCTATGACTTTCAGTTCCTGTCACTTGATAAACGTAGATGCCAATGTTAGCTTTTAACTAAGAAGTAATTTAGTGATCTAATAGACAATAGACAATAGGTGCAGGAGTAGGCCATTCGGCCCTTCGAGCCAGCACCGCCATTCATTGTGATCATGGCTGATCATCCACAATCAGTACCCCGTTCCTGCCTTCTCCCCATATCCCCTGACCCCGCTATTTTTAAGAGCCTTATCTAGCTCTCTATTGAAAGCATCCAGAGAACCTGCCTCCACCGCCCTCTGAGAATTCCGCAGACATAATCTATAGATAGACACAGAGTGCTGGAGTAACTCAGCGGGTCAGGCAGCATCTGTGGAGAACATGGATAGGTTCCAGTTCCAGTTCAAGTTTACGTTTATTGTCACATGCACCAATTGGCACAGTGAGATTTGTGTTGCCGTACAGCCATACAAATACAAAGAACACAACACACGATAGAATTTAACCTGAACATCTCCACACAGCGGAGTCAACATTTCCCACTGTGAGGGAAGGCGATAAAAGTTCAGACCACTTTGGGTTGAGTTCGGTCGACGTTTTGGGTTGAGATTCTTCATCAGACTGAGAATCAGGGCGTATAATTTTTAACTAACGGTTTTAAAATGATTTGTATTCAGATCGGAGCAGTTGGAGCTGAGTGCATTAACGCTTTTAGAATTCTACAGTTTATTTGGGAGGTGTTAAATTAATAACCATGCACATGGAGTTAACTGTAATTTTAAAAGCCATTTTGTGTTTCCAAAGTCTCTCGGCTGTGAACTGAACTGTGCTCATCTCTCTTCATTTCGAACATTACTGGTGCACAAGTTCATGACGTTACTTCAGGACAAGTCGCACAACAAATGTATGCTCCTCGATTCAGTGAAACCAGCAACTCGAAAGCGTGAAACATAAATCCTGCTGACCAGGTGACAACGGAGATAACTGAGAAGTATCCAGATGTCTCAGTAAATTTATACGGGGGCCCCATCATCTCAAGATGGCCGCTGGGGAAAGAGCCCAACATCACCTTCTCAATGAAACCATGGACCGAAACTAACCAGCGGCTCACAACCAGTCAAGAGAAGGGCACGAAGTGCTGGAGTAACTCAGCGAGTCAAGGAGCATCCTGGCGGGGACGCGACTATTCTCCGAGTCACGTCCTCGTCCCTCTCCCCGCGGTCTACCACCTGGATTGGAGCGGCCTTTCCTGCTGGGGACCAGGGACCGGACCAGAGCTTCAACAGCGGCGTCGCAGCGCTGGATTCACCGCAGAGCGGGCGATGCATACTTGGATCGCCGTTTGGTGCTCCGGAGTGTTGGGCTGCTGCTCCAACATCGCGGAGCTGTGGTTCGCAGAGCTTCCAGCGCGGCCAGCGCTGTCTTCAACATCGCGGAGACCTGGGACCCTTTGCCGAGGGCCGCCAGCGTTGCACCTCTGCCCAGCGCGGCCTGCGGACTTTGGGAGACGTGGACTCCGGGAGGAGGTGGCCGTTTTCGGATGTCCAAGCCGTTGAGGGTCCTCCAGTCCCTACGTCGGACTTCCATCACCCCGGCGAGCGGGCCTGAACATCGGGCCACCCGGGGCGGCGACAACGGCGGGTTCGGGAGCCCCCCCGACCACGGGCGGACAGAGGAGGATGACGGAATTGTTGGAGCCTTCCCTCACAGTGGGAATTTGATCCCGCTGTGTGGGGATGTCTGTATTAAAAAAAACTATCGCTTCCTGTGCGCTTTATTATGTGTTATTTGTATGGCTGTATGGCGACTACACATTTTACTGTACCAATTGGTACATGTGACTAATAAATGTATCTTGTCTTGTCTTGTCCTGTCTTGATCTTCAGACCCAGTCTGAAGAAACACCCGAACCAAACGTCATGTATCTACGTTCTCCACAGATGCTGCCTGACCCGCTGAGTTACTCCAGCACTCTGTGAAACGTCACCTAGCCGTGTTCTCCAGAGATGCTGCCTGACCCGCTGAGTTACTCCAGCACTCTGTAAAATGTCACCTATCCATGTTTTCCAGAGATGTTGCCTGATCGGAGATGAGGAAACACTTTTTCACACAGAGTTGTGAGTCTGTGGAATTGTCTGCCTCAGAGGGCGGTGGAGGCCGGTTTTCTGGATACTTTCAAGAGAGAGCTAGATAGGGCTCTTAATGATAGCGGAGTCTGGGGATATGGGGGGAGAAGGCAGGAACGGGGTACTGATTGTGGATGATCAGCCATTATCACATTGAATGGCGGTGCTGGCTCAAAGGGCCGAATGGCCTACTCCTGGACCTATTGTCTATTGTCTATTGACCCGCTGAGTTACTCCAGCACTCTGTGAAACGTCACCTATGCGCTGTGTTTCTCCAGCACTGTGTTTTTGTTCTGCATCTCAGCACCTGTAGTTCCTTGTTTCTCTAAGAGTGTTTAACTACCGTATGTATTGACAATGGAACAATGAATTTCTTGCAGCTGCGGAACATGCCTGTAAACACAATGCTCATAGAAAATCTATATTTTTGAAAAATCAATAAATTAAAACCTCATTACTAATGAAGTGAATGGGACAGTGCCCGAGCTTGTGGAAGGACCGTTCAGATAATTCACCGTGATAACAGAAGGGAAGAAGCTGTTCCTGACTCTGTTGGTGTGCGCTATCAAGCTTCAGGTCCTTCTGCCTGCCGGGAGTGGGGAGAGGAAGGAATGACCGGGTTGGGGCAGGTCTTTGATCATGTGGGCTGTGGTCCCATTAACAGCGTGAAGTGTAGATGGAGCCCAGTGGTGGAAAGCCTGGTCCGTGTGATGGGCATCTACAACTGTGGTCTTGGGCAGCGCTGTTACCAAACCAAGCTGTGGTGCATTGTTCCATTTTATTTCCTCCTGGTTATTAACTCCTGGTTCTCGCCTGTCAAGCTCTCAGAGTGCCAGGGCATTGCTGTTGGCACCTCCCTAGACAGCACTGCTGCCAACTTCCCACCAGCAGTAGACCAGCAACCCATGCCAACAGTATCCTTGGCATCCTGTTGCCACGGAAACACTGCTGTGCCGTCTCCTTTGCTCATCTCTTACTTCTGTTGCTTTTTCTCCATTATTAAAATGTAAATGACGTCTTGGGTTCATGCCAAGTTTATTTTCTAAAAAAACAGCAGGGTAGGAGATTAACTTTTACCTGCAGAGCAGGAACTAATCAGGGGAAGATGAGAATCTGAAGAATAAACTTAACCTTGGAACAAAATCTAAATCTGGTAAGACCACATCTGGAGTATTGTGTGCAGGTTTGGTCTCCTAATTTGAGGAAGGACATCCTTGTGATTGAGGCAGTGCAGCGTAGGTTCACGAGATTGATCCCTGGGATGGCAGGGCTGTCATATGGGGAAAGATTGAAAAGACTGGGCTTGTATTCACTGCGGTTTAGAAGGATGAGGGGAGATCTTATAGAAACATATAAAATTATAAAAGGACTGGACAATCTAGATGCAGGAAAAATGTTCCCAATGTTGGGCGAGTCCAGAACCAGGGGACACAGTCTTAGAATAAAGGGGAGGCCATTTAAGACTGAGGTGAGAAAAAACTTTTTCACCCAGAAAGTTGTGAATTTGTGGAATTCCCTGCCACAAAGGGCAGTGGAGGCCAAATCACTGGATGGATTTAAGAGAGCATTAGATAGAGCTCTAGGGGCTAGTGGAATCAAGGGATGTGGGGAGAAGGCAGGCACGGGTTATTGATCACAATGAATGGCGGAGCTGGCTCGAAGGGCCGAATGGCCTCCTCCTGCACCTATTTTCTATGTTTCTATGTTTCTAAAATAGCACCAGAGAACAGAATAACCAGGGATTCAGTCTGATGAAGAGTCCTTACTCCAGCACTCTGTGAAACGTCACCTATCCATGTTCTCCACAGATGCTGCCTGACCTGCTGAGTTACTCCAGCACTCTGTGAAGCATCACCTATCCATGTTCTCCACAGATGCTGCCTGACCTGCTGAGTTACTCCAGCACTCTGTGAAGCATCACCTATCCATGTTCTCCACAGATGCTGCCTGACCCGCTGAATTACTCCAGCACTCTGTGCCTTTCTTATTAACCAAGGAACTGATGGCACAGATAATTATTCAGATTTCGCACCGTACAAGTATATCGGATTGACATTTCTCCTATCTTTGCCTGATCTCACTCTTGGGTATAAGATTCCAAACTAAAACTAGGCTGATCTTTCTCATTTTTGGTCCAAAATCTGGCTTTAAATGAAAATGTCTCTTCCAGGAATTAAACTGACATTAGCAATGATATTTAGAAAGTGGAGGAGAGCCAGAATGGAAATGGAATAATGAGCGAGTTAGTCCAGCAGTATTTCCAGGGTAATCAAATGCCAAGCACTCCTGAATGCCACAGTTCCCAAGGCTCCAGCACGCCCCTGACTGGGCCATCTCCAAATGAATTTCTGTGATTTTTGGAGTTGCATACAGACAAAGAACATCCAACTTGTTGATATGAAAATAGTCACCAGTAACTCAGGGGGGTTCAGTTCAGAGGTACAGTGCGGAAACAGGCCGTTCAGCACGCCGAGTCCGTGCTGTCCAACGATTCCCGCACACTAATGGACCTGTCCCACTTACGCAATTTTTTTCGGCGACTTGCCGGCACCCGTCATAGTCGCAGCAGTTCTCCGAAAATTTTCAACATGTTGAAAAACCAGGGTAGACCAGAAAAAGGTACGAATCTTTGGACGACTACTCACGACCATACAGGCGACATGTCGTCAGTGACCTTTGACTTGGAAATAAATCATTCCTGTTTTTGATTCCAACACGAGTGCTTGTGCAGTCATCTTTCTCTGTATATTATGTGCTAGTTTACGTATTTTAGACAGATATCAAAACATGGTGGCAGCAGTGAAAGTGAACATTTGTGAATCAAATAGACACTATGATGATTAGCAAAAATGTTTTTGAAAAACTTTCAGGAATCAATGTCTCAACGCTCAGCGACCGGACTAACTGCATGCACGAATGAATGCAGGTCAGTGAACACACAAAGATAAGACACTACGTGCAAATCAGTGCTGTGGGAGTCAAAGTTTAAAGAGAGACTGCTTCAAGATAAAATAAGCTGTCGAGAGTGAGGGACTACGCTGATATTTCCAAATGGCGCAGGCCAGTCCATCTTTCCACGTGGCTCCACCACCCAATCTAAAGCTCAAAGAGAACACGCTAGAGGCAGGAAACATGTTCCCGATGTTGGGGGAGCCCAGAACCAGGGGCCACAGTTTTAAGAATAAGGAGTAAGCCATTTAGAACGGAGACGAGGAAACACTTTTTCTCACAGAGAGTTGTGAGTCTGTGGAATTCTCTGCCTCAGAAGGCGGTGAAGGCAGGTTCACTGGATACTTTCAAGAGAGAGCTAGATAGGGCTCTT
Source organism: Leucoraja erinaceus (assembly GCF_028641065.1). Lineage (NCBI taxonomy): Eukaryota > Metazoa > Chordata > Chondrichthyes > Rajiformes > Rajidae > Leucoraja > Leucoraja erinaceus. Next base: position 28,033,131 of record NC_073378.1, on the reverse strand, counting down.
AAAAATAGCGGAGTCAGGGGATATGGGGAGAAGGCAGGAACGGGGTACTGATTGGGGTTGATCAGCCATGATCACATTGAATGGCGGTGTTGGCTCGAAGGGCCAAATGGCCTACTCCTGCACCTAATGTCTATTGTCTATAGAACTGGGTGCAAGAGTGGAAAATGTTTAAACTAATGTTCACATGCTTTCTTCTCATAAGCATATAGGTCCATCACCGCAAAACACATTACTTTGTGACAGACTCGCCGTACCTTTCCGGCGGCCTACCTGGCCTAGTCTTTGCAGAACCCTGTGATGGGCTCACACACCGCTCCTGAGCGGCAAAGCTGCACAACAGATGAAACTCCTCACGGTTCACTAGGAGAACTTCGAGAGCCTGAATGCTGTTAGCGAGGCCGGCTCATTACTCAAGAGATACAAAGATGTCATATGAGGATTAAAGACACGGAAACAGGCCATCTCGGCCCTACAAGTCCATGCCGGTAATTTTTTTTTCCCCCTTAGTCCCACCTCACAGTGTTCATACAAAACCCTCCACCTGTAGCCCTATGCCTATCATGATTTATTTTTAAATGATACCATGAACCTGCCTCCACACACTTCCACTGGGAGTGGCATGGCCGCGGGGCAGCCATGGCTCCCTGCGTAAAGCAGTCTCCTTGTCATTTTACTCCTAAACTTCTGTCCCTTATTTTGTTCAGAAGTTTTGTTTTCATCTTCCCTTTCTTTATTTACGTGGGGGTCCACATGGGACTCTGATCTATCCCTACTCATTTTTTTCAAAAGCTCCTCTATCCGGTCCCCCCTTAACCTTCTGCGCTCACATTCTCTGGGCTCTAACTGCTCTACCTATCTCTGTAACTGGAGATACAAAGATGTCTTTGAGGACGAAAGACCTGGGAGACTGCCTGGCAAGGTCATGTTGGTGACTAGGACGGAAGGTGTGACCCCATCACAGTGTTCTACAAAGCCGGTACCTGTAGCCATGAAAGAGAAGGTCATGAGTGGTCTCATGAAGCTGGTCGAGCAGGACATCTTGACTAAGTGGCGTGGCCGCGGGGGAGATGGCAGCCCTGCCGGCAGTCTGTTTGTCTTTCACTCTTTTTGTTATTTTTTATTTTGTTAGAAGTTTTGTTTCAGTGTTCTTTGGTTTCAACGCGGAGGGGGTAATGCCGAGGGGCTACGGGGGTCAAGATTTTGTTCAACGGGGGCTCGAGGCCCCGGAGAGGAAGAACTATTTTTCGGATTGACATTTCTCCGGCCTCTGCATCCGACCATCGCTGGAGCTGGAATAGTTTTATGAATAATGAAAAGTTAGCAAGCGGTAAATGGGACTTAACATCGTAACTGACCCCTTGCCTGGGAGATTACACCGCGAACAAACCAAGGGCTGAACCAGTTTTGGGAACGCCGATATCTGTCTCCACTGATGAAGAAGGTTCGATCAGCCCCCACACGCAAATGGAGCCCCGGGTCGGGGGATATGACATCCCCCCCGTGCGGGAGCGGATCACTAAAGTACGGAGGACCCGTAACTGCTGCCGGCTACCAGACAAGATCGGCCTGTCAACGGGGCATCTCAGGCCCCCAAAGAGGAAGAACTAGGGAAAGAGGATGCTTCATTTCGCCTTCCTCAATAAGAAAAAAATAATAGTTTTATGAATAATATAAAAGTTAGCAAGAAGTAAATGGGATTCCATCGTAACATGTCAGGTGAGAACAATGTAGAACAAAGCAAATGTGCTGAACCAAAAATTTAAAGTCTATATCTGTCTGTCTTCACTGAAACATGCCGCAAAATATAGCAGTAACTCATGGGGTCACGGGTCCATGATATGGAGAACTTGGTTAGGTGATGTTTCACAGTAGTGCTAAAAGTAACTGAGGGGTCAACCAGCACTGTGGCCTGATTGCCTGATAGGTCACGGTTCACAGAGACAGGAACTGCAGCGGGTCAGATGCTTCAGT